>NW_026512239.1:0-211633 GCF_027579735.1 Bombina bombina
TATCTCTTTTGCGCTCTCCCCCCCCCCTTTTTTGCACTCTCTCTCTCCCCCTCTCTTTTGCTCTCTCCCCCCTCTCTTTTGCACTCTCTCCCACCCTCTTTTTTGCACTCTCTCTCTCCCCCCTCTTTTGCACTCTCTCTCTCCCCCCTCTTTTGCGCTCTCTCTCCCCCCTCTCTTTTGCGCTCTCTCTCTCCCCCCTCTCTTTTGCGCTCTCTCTCTCTCCCCCTCTATTTTATGCTCTCTCCCCCCTCTCTCTCTCCCCTCTCTTTTGCGCTCTCTCTCCCCCCTCTTTTTTGCACTTTCTCTCTCTCCCCCTCTCTTTTGTGCTCTCTCCCCTCTCTTTTGCGCTCTCCCCCCCCTCTTTTGCGTTCTCCCCCCTCTCTTTTGTGCTCTCTCCCCCCCTCTTTTGCGCTCTCTCTCCCCCTCTCTTTTGCGCTCTCCCCCCCCTCTCTTTTGCACTCTCCCCCCTCTCTTTTGTGCTCCCTCCTCTCTTTTGCGCTCTCTTTCTCTCCCCCCTCTTTTGCACTCTCTCTCTCCCCCCTCTCTTTTGCGCTCTCTCTCCCGCCCTCTCTTTTTTGCTCTCTCTCCCTCCTCACTTTTGCGCTCTCCCCCCTCTCTTTGGTGCACTCTCCCCCCTCTATTTTGCTGTCTCTCTCCCTCTCTTTATCTCCCCTCTTCTGTTCTCTCTCTCCCCCTCTCTTTTGAGCTCTCTCCCCCTCTGTTTTGCGCTCTCTCTCCCTCTCTCTTTTGAGCTCTCTCTCCCCTTCTCTTATGTGCTCTCTCTCTCTCCCTCTCTCTTTTGCGCTCTCTCTCCCTCCTCTCTTTTGTGCTCTCTCCCCTCCTCTCTTTTGCGCTCTCTCTCCCCTCTCTTTTGCGCTCTCTAACTCCCCCTTTCTTTTGCGCTCTCTCTCTCCCCCTTTCTTTAGTGCTCTCTCTCCCCCCTTTCTTTTGCGCTCTCTTTCCCCCCTCTCTTTTGCGCTCTCTTCCCCCTCTCTTTTGCGCTCTCTCCCCCCCTCTTTTGGGCTCTCTCCCCCTCTCTTTTGGGCTCTCTCTCTCTCCCCCCTCTTTTGTGCTCTCTCTCTCCCCCTCTCTTTTGCACTTTCTCCCACCTTCTCTCTCCCCCCTCTCTTTCTCTCCCCCTCTCTCTCTCTCCTCCCCTTCTCTCTCTCCCCCCCTCTCTCTCTCCCCCTCTCTTCCCTCCCTCTCTCTCCCCTCCATCTCTCTCCCCCCTCTCTTTTGCACTCTCCCCCCTCTCTTTTGTGCTCCCCCCTCTCTTTTGCGCTCTCTTTCTCTCCCCCCTCTTTTACACTCTCTCTCTCCCCCCTCTCTTTTGCGCTCTCTCTCCCGCCCTCTCTTTTTTGCTCTCTCTCCCTCCTCACTTTTGCGCTCTCCCCCTCTCTTTTGTGCTCCCCCCCCATCTTTTGCGCTCTCTCTCCCCCTCTCTTTTGCACTCTTCCCCCTCTCTTTTGCACTCTCCCCCCTCTCTTTTGTGCTCCCCCCCTCTCTTTTGCGCTCTCTTTCTCTCCCCCCTCTTTTTCACTCTCTCTCTCCCCCCCTCTCTTTTGCGCTCTCTCTCCCGCCCTCTCTTTTTTGCTCTCTCTCCCTCCTCACTTTTGCGCTCTCCCCCCCTCTCTTTGGTGCACTCTCCCCCCTCTATTTTGCTGTCTCTCTCCCTCTCTTTATCCCCCCCCTCTTCTGTTCTCTCTCTCCCCCTCTCTTTTGAGCTCTCTCCCCCCCTCTCTTTTGCGCTCTCTCTCCCCCTCTCTTTTGCGCTCTCTCTCCCCCTCTCTTTTGTGCTCTCTCTCCCCCTCTCTTTTGCGCTCTCTCTCCCTCCTCTCTTTTGTGCTCTCTCCCCTCCTCTCTTTTGCGCTCTCTCCCCCTCTCTTTTGCACTCTCCCCCCCTCTCTTTTGTGCTCCCCCCTCTCTTTTGCGCTCTCTTTCTCTCCCCCCTCTTTTACACTCTCTCTCTCCCCCCTCTCTTTTGCGCTCTCTCTCCCGCCCTCTCTTTTTTGCTCTCTCTCCCTCCTCACTTTTGCGCTCTCCCCCCTCTCTTTTGTGCTCTCCCCCCCCATCTTTTGCGCTCTCTCTCCCCCTCTCTTTTGCACTCTTCCCCCCTCTCTTTTGCACTCTCCCCCCTCTCTTTTGTGCTCCCCCCTCTCTTTTGTGCTCTCTTTCTCTCCCCCTGCTTTTTCACTCTCTCTCTCCCCCCTCTCTTTTGCGCTCTCTCTCCCGCCCTCTCTTTTTTGCTCTCTCTCCCTCCTCACTTTTGCGCTCTCCCCCCTCTCTTTGGTGCACTCTCCCCCCTCTATTTTGCTGTCTCTCTCCCTCTCTTTATCCCCCCTCTTCTGTTCTCTCTCTCCCCCTCTCTTTTGAGCTCTCTCCCCCCTCTCTTTTGCGCTCTCTCTCCCCCTCTCTTTTGCGCTCTCTCTCCCCCTCTCTTTTGTGCTCTCTCTCCCCCTCTCTTTTGCGCTCTCTCTCCCTCCTCTCTTTTGTGCTCTCTCCCCTCCTCTCTTTTGCGCTCTCTTTCCCCCCCTCTTTTGTGCTCTCTCCCCTCCTCTCTTTTGCGCTCTCTTTCCCCCCCTCTTTTGTGCTCTCTCCCCCCTCTCTTTTGCGCTCTCTCCCCCCTCTTTTGGGCTCTCTCCCCCTCTCTTTTGCGCTCTCTCTCCCCCCTCTTTTGTGCTCACTCTCTCCCCCTCTCTTTTGCACTTTCTACCACCCTCTCTCTCCCCCCTCTCTTTCTCTCGCCCCCTCTCTCTCTCCTCCCCTTCTCTCTCTCCCCCCTCTCTCTCCCCTCCCTCTCTCTCCCCTCCCTCTCTCTCTCTCCCCTCCCTTTCTCCCCTCCCTCCCTCCCTCTCTCTCCCCTCCCTCCCTCTCTCTCCCCTCCCTCTCTCTCTCTCTCCCCTCCCTCTCTCTCTCCCCCCTCTCTCTCCCCCCCCTCTCTCTCCCCTCTCTTTTTATCTCTCCCCCTCTCTATCTCTCTACCCTTTATCTTGCGAATGAAAGCACCCAGCCACGCCCCCTTTGTGCCCAGCCACGCCCCCTCAACGGTCCTTCATGCCCGGCCACGCCCCCTTCACGGCACTTCACGCCCGGGCCCACGCCCCTTCATGTCTGGACATGCTCCCGATCACGCCCAGCCACGCCAACCTCTGCCGCAGATCAGGTAGGGATCGCAAAGGCCAGGTTTGTTTGTCCTGCTGTCTCTACTGCGCATGACAGCTTCTGACAAACACACTTGGCCTTTTATATAATAGGATTGTATTTAATTTAGGTAATTAATTTAATTGTAGTGTAGTGTTAGGTGTAATTGTAACTTAGGTTAGGTTTTATTTTACAGGTATATTTGTCTTTATTTTAACTAGGTAGTTATTAAATAGTTAATAACTATTTAATAACTATTGTACCTAGTTAAAATAAATACAAACTTGCCTGTAAAATAAAAATAAAACCTAAGCTAGATACAATGTAATTATTAGTTATATTGTAGATAGCTTAGGGTTTATTTTATAGGTAAGTATTTAGTTTTAAATAGGAATAATTTAGTTAATGATAGTAATTTTATTTAGATTTATTTAAATTGTATTTAAGATAGGGGGTTCGGGTTAGACTTAGGTTTAGGGGTTAATATGTTTATTATAGTGTCGGTGACGTTGGGGGTGGCAGATTAGGGGTTAATAAGTGTAGTTAGGCTGCGGCAGCATTGGGGACGGCAGATTAGGGGTTAATGAATATAATGTATTTGTCGGCGATGTTGGGGGCAGCAGATTTGGGGTTCATAAGTAAAATGTAGGTGGCGGCGGTGTCCGGAGCGGCAGATTAGGGGTTAATAATATAATGTACGTGTTGTCAATGTCGTGGGCGGCAGATTAGGGGTTAATAAGTGTAAGATTAGGGGTGTTTAGACTCGGTTCATGTTAGGGTGTTAGGTGTGGACATAAATTTTCTTTCCCCATAGGAATCAATGAAGCTGCGTTAGGAGCTTTACGCTGCTTTTTTGCAGGTGTTAGGGTTTTTTTCAGCCGGCTCTCCCCCACTAATTCCTATGGGGAAATCGTGCATGAGCAAGTTTAGCCAGCTCACCGCTAACGTAAGCAGCGCTGGTATTGAGGTGAGATGTGGAGCAAAATTTTGCTCTTCGCTCACTTTTTTGCGGCTAACGCTGCGTTTCTAAAAACCGGTAATACCAGTGCTGTCTGTAAGTGAGCGGTGAGCTTAAACTGCTCATTAGCACCTCACAGCCTCTAATGCAAAACTCGTAATCTAGGCGATTGTTTCCTTAAAGACAACAGTGTTTTTGTTCTTCTCACTGTGCCTTTATGCAGGTTGCTTTTGTACTACTAGTCCACTAGAGTAAATTATATGATAAAACATTTATAGTTAAGATAACTCACTTCATTGTCTATCAGCCGTAAGGAATCAGTCCATGATTTAACCCAACTGCTAGAGTGATAAGATAAACACATGCTAGCACACTGAGAGGAACCCAGGATGTGACCCACTCAGGAAAGAATAAAAGGCAATAATTATGCAGGAAAAGAAAAACTGTACTCACAGGTGTTTCAGGGTCACTAAGCAGTCTCTACTGAGATGAGGGGAGTACAAGGTAAAGAGACTTATGCAGGTTGAGGGTATACCGTAAGAGTGGTCAGACAAAGCAGAGGTGAGTAACAATGTTGAACAGGCAGAGGATGATCCGTTAGAGTGTTCAGGTAATGCAGAAGTCAGTAACAATGTTGAACAGGCAGAGGATGATCTGTTGGAGTGGTCAGGTAATGCAGAGGTCAGTAACAATGTTGAACAGGCAGAGGATGATCCGATAGAGTGTTTAGGCAATGCAGAGGTCAATGTCCCTTTAAGCAGGTTTAAGGATAAGGCAGCAGAGTGGTCAGGCAAAGCAATGATCAATGTCCCTTTAAGCAGGTTTAAGGATAGAGAGGAAACCAATGTAATCTCACAGTATGTTGAAGAAAAAGTTCAGAAAAGGTTTTGGCAGAGGGCAAGAAAGACAATGGCACAAAATTGGCTGACTTAGTGAATCTGTCGACAATAACCCAAACAGTTTTGTTTACAGCTGAAAGAGGGAGGTCGGTAATAAAATCCATGGACAAATAGGTCCATGGTTGTTGAGGAATGGGCAGAGGTTGGAGAAGGCCAGAAGGAAGATGATGAGATGTCATATTAGCAGCACATTAAGTACATGCAGAAACATAATCTTTGACATCTTGAGTTAAAGAGGGCCACCAGACGTGTTGTTTGAGGTTCTTGGAAGTGTTGCTGATACCAGGGTGTCCAGAGAGGGGACTGTCATGAGCCCAATGTAACATTTTGGAGGGGAGTCATTCAGGGACAAAGAGTAACCAGCAGGAGGTTTGCAAGAAGAAGGGAGATCCTTTTGAACAGTTTGTAAGTCACGTAAGTAAGAAGCTGATAGCTGGGCTATGACCTCATGAGGGTGTAGAATGGTGCCAGACTCTGGAGTATTGGTAGATTGAAATTGTCTGGAAAAAGCGTCAGCATTTATATTTTTTTATACCAGGTATGTAGGAAAGAACATTAAGGAAAACATGAGAAATATAAAGACCAACAAGCTTGCCGGAAGTTTAGATGTTTGGCTGTCTGGAGGTAAAGGAGGTTTTTATGGTCAGTAAGTATTGAAAAGGGTTGAATGGTACCCTCCAACTAATGTCTCCATTCATCCAGAGCTATTATGATGGCCAGCAGCTCCTTGTTGCCTACATCATAATTTAATTCTGAAGAGGTGAATTTCTTGGAGAAGAAACCGACGGGATGAATTTTACCAGTCTCTGGTATACGTTGTGAAAGGACTGCTCCAGCGGCTACTGAGGAAGCATCCACTTTGAGAATGAAGTGGAAATCCGGATTTGGATGATGAAGAATAGGTGCTGAAGAAAAGGCCTTTTTAAGAAAATCAAAAGTTTTGATAGCCTCTGGAGACTACTCTTTGCAATTGTGTCTCTTTCTAGTGAGGGAAGTAAGGGGTTCCGTAATGGTTGCAAAACCTTTTATGAACTTTCTATACTAACCGGCGAAGCCCAGGAATCAATGAAGAGCTTTAAGAGAATCAGGTCTCAGCCATTCAATAATGGCTGAGAGTTTGGTTGGATCCATTTCAAAACCAGACTTGGGTATTACATATCCCAGGAAGGGTACAGATTTCTGGTGAAAGGAACATTTTACCAATTTATCAAACAGATGGTTGTCTCTCAGACATTGAAGTACTTTCCTGACGTGGGACACATGATCTTGATAGTTTTGTGAAAAGATTAGGATATCGTCAAGGTATATGATGACAAAGACATTCAAATAATCCCAAAAATTCTCATTGACAAAATGTTGGAAAATTGCAGGGGCATTGCAGAGCCCAAATGGCATGACCAGATATTCGTAATGCCCAAAGCGGTTGTTAAAAGCTGTTTTCTATTCATCTCCCTTGCGCATACGAATAAGGTTGTATGAGCCACGGAGATCCAATTTGGTAAATATTGTGGATCCTTGAAGATAAGTGAACAATTCGGGGATTAAAGGGTAGCTGTTTTTAATGGTAATTTGATTTAAACCTCTAAAATCAATACAGGGTCGTAGACCTCTATCTTTTTATTTCACAAAAAAGAAACCAGCCCCCACTGGTGAAGAAGAGGGTCTAATAAACCCTCTAGCCAAATTATCCTTGATATATTCTTCCAGAGCTATATTTTCAGGTCTTGAAAGAGGATAACTCTTGCCACGAGGTAAAGGGGCTCCAGGGAGCAGATCAATGGGCCAATCAAAAGGATGGTGTGGAGGGAGGCATTCTGCCTCTCTTTTGGAAAAACCATCAACAAAGTCCTGGTAAGATGTGGGTAAGGAGTCAGAGATATTGGAAGTGAGAGCAATGGTGACTGGTACTTTAACGGGTTCATGAAGACAATTGGTCAGACATGATGAACCCCAAGTGAGTTCACCTTGTGTCCACGAAAAAGTAGGCTTGTGCAACTGGAGCCAGGGGAGACCCAAAATAATAGGGAATTGAGGAGTCGGAAAGACATCAAAACTGATTGCTTCAGAATGAAAAATTCCAACTGCAAACAATAATGGTTTGGTAGAAAACTGGATAAGTTCAAAACCCAAAGGATCAAGACTGACAGTGGAGACTTTGACAGTGTCCTTTATAACGAAGAGGAATGCTGTGTGTGGTTACAAAAGTGGAATCTATGAACACCCTAATGGCACCAGAGTCAATGAGACCTTGAGTATGAAGTTTACGATCTCCTAGATAAAGAGTTACTAGAACAAAGAGCTTGTTGTTGAGGGAAGGGAATTCAATTTGGCTTAACTCAGTCCCTCGGTCTGGAGTTAAGCCCTGGCTTTTACTGGTCTGGTAGGACAATCCCACAACAAATGTCCCTTAAGGCCACAGTATAAACATAGGCCAAGTGAGCGTCTTCTCAGGCGTTCGGTTTCTGTTAATTTTATGGTACCTACTTTCATTGGTTCTGTTTGATCAGTAGAAGGAGAAGCAGGAGTCACAGGGTTGGAGAAACAGGGTGCAAGACGAAATGATGAACGAGTTAAAGGCTTCCGAGTTCTCTCTCTTTCTTGTTGTCGTTCGCAGTATCTGGCATCAAGTTTGATACAAAGATTAATCAAATCTTCTAGGGATTCTGGGAGATCCCGATACACCAGCTTGTCTTTGAGACGTTCAGAAAATCCCTTATGAAAAGCTGCTCTAAGAGCTCCATGATTCCACGAGGTCTCGACTGCAAGCGTGCGGAATTAAATTGCATACTGAGCCACAGGTTGGTTTCCCTGACATAGGTCTAAAAGGGAAGCTTCAGCAGCCGAAGACCTTCCAGGTTTGTCAAAGACATTTGAAAATACATACAGAAAGGTATCCACATCCTGAAGTATAGGATCATTCTATTCCAATAAAGGGGATACCCAGGCCAGGGTTTTTCCTTTCATCAAGGATATAAGGAATGTTATCCTAGAAGAGGGAGTAGTGAACAGAGCTGGGCTGTTGCGAAAATGAGGGCGGCATTGGTTCAAAAAACCCCTACACTCAGGCAAAGCAATGGTCAATGTCACTTTAAGCAGGTTTAAGGATAAGGCAGCAGAGTGGTCAGGCAAAGCAATGGTCAATGTCCCTTTAAGCAGGTTTAATGTTAAGATAGCAGAGTGGTCAGGCAAAGCAATGGCCTATGTCCCTTTAAGCAGGTTTAAGGATAAGGCAGCAGAGTCGTCAGGCAAAGCAATGGTCAATGACCCTTTAAGCAGGTTTAAGGATCAGGCTGCAGAGTAGCCAGGCAAGGCAAGGGTCAATATCCAGCAGACAGGTTTTCAGGGATCAGGCTGTAGAGTAGTCAGGAAAGGCAAGGGTCGATATCCATCAAACAGGTTTATAGGTAGAGAGCAGAAACTCACCGAGCCACAAACAGGAAAGAACACTGCATTTTAAAGCCAATGATGAGAGGAGGCAGTGATGTATGGGGGCGTGTCCCAGGAAGACCGCTTCACGTTGCTTGGCAACGTGACATGGTAAAGACACAGAGGAGATCCAGGAGCCGCGGTGACACGGCGATGAGTGAATCGTGACATTGTCAATGTATTAATAATCAAAAAAAGAGTCCACTTAGGCTTTTTTTTAAGTTAAAGGGACAGTCTAGTCCAAAATAAACTTTCCTGATTCAGATAGAGAATGTAATTTTAAACAATTTTTCAATTTATTTTTATCACCAATTTTGCTTTGTTCTCTTGGTATTCTTAGTTGAAAGCAAAACCTAGGAGGTTTATATGCTAATTTCTAAGCCCTTGAAGGTTGCCCCTTCTCTCAGGGCATTTTGACAGTTTTTCACCACTAGAGGGTGTTAGTTCACGTTTATCATATAGATAACACTGTGCTCACGCACGTGGAGTTCCAGTGAGCAAGCTTTCGGCTAGATTTAGAGTTTTGTCGGTAACGACCCGCGTAGCTAACGCTGGCTTTTTTTTGGCCGCACCTTTTAAATACCGCTGGTTTTTAGAGTTCACAGAATGGTTGGGTTTTCAGTACGTTAGGCTCCAAAAAGGGAGCGTAGAGCATAATTTACCGCCACGGCAACTCTTGATACCAGTGGTGCTTACGGACACGGCCAGCTTCAAAAACGTGCTCCTGCACGATATCCCCATAGGAAACAATGGGGCAGTTTGAGCTGAAAAAAAACCTAACACCTGCAAAAAAGCAGCGTTAAGCTCCTAACGCAGCCCCATTGTTTCCTATGGGGAAACACTTCCTAAGTCTGCACCTAACACTCTAACATGAACCCCGAGTCTAAACACCCCTAACCTTACACTTATTAACCCCTAATCTGCCGCTCTGTACACCGCCGCAACCTACATTATACATATGTACCCCTAATCTGCTGCCCCTAACACCGCCGACCCCTATATTATATTTATTAACCCCTAATCTGCCACCCCCAACGTTGCCTCTACCTACCTACAATTATTAACCCCTAATCTGCCGACCGGACCACACCGCTACTATAATAAATGTATTAACCCCTAAAGATAAGTCTAACCCTAACACTAACACCCCCCTAACTTAAATATAATTTAAATCTAACGAAATAAATTAACTCTTATTAAATAAATTATTCCTATTTAAAGCTAAATACTTACCTGTAAAAAAAACCCTAATATAGCTACAATATAAATTATAATTATATTGTAGCTATTTTAGGATTAATATTTATTTTACAGGCAACTTTGTAATTATTTTAACCAGGTACAATAGCTATTAAATAGTTAATAACTATTTAATAGTTACCTAGTTAAAATAATTACAAAATGACCTGTAAAATAAATCCTAACCTAAGTTACAATTAAACCTAACACTACACTATCAATAAATTAATTAAATAAAATACCTACAATTATCTACAATTAAACCTAACACTACACTATCAATAAATTAATTAAATACAATACCTACAAATAAATACAATGAAATAAACTAACTAAAGTGCAAAAAATAAAAAGAACTAAGTTACAAAAAATAAAAAAATATTTACAAACATTAGAAAAATATTACAACAATTTTAAACTAATTACACCTACTCTAAGCCCCCTAATAAAATAACAAAGACCCCAAAATAAAAAAATGCCCTACCCTATTCTAAAATTAAAATAGAAAATCTCTTTTACCTTACCAGCCCTGAAAAGGGCCCTTTGCGGGGCATGCCCCAAAGAATTCAGCTCTTTTGCCTGTAAAAAGAAAACATATAATACCCCCCCCCAACATTACAACCCACCACCCACATACCCCTAATCTAACCCAAACCCCCCTTAAATAAACCTAACACTAAGCCCCTGAAGATCTTCCTACCTTATCTTCACCACGCCGGGTATCACCGATCCGTCCAGAGGAGCCTTCAAAGTCTTCATCCAAGCCCAAGCGGGGGGCTGAAGATGTCCATGATCCAACTGAAGTCTTCATCCAAGCGGGAGCTGAAGAGGTCCATGATCGGGCTGAAGTCTTCTATCAAGCGGCATCTTCAATCTTCTTTCTTCCGGATCCATGGTCATCCCGCCGACGCGGAACATCCATCTTCACCGACGACTTCCCGACGAATGACGGTTCCTTTAAGGGACGTCATCCAAGATGGCGTCCCTCAAATTCTGATTGGCTGATAGGATTCTATCAGCCAATCGGAATTAAGGTAGGAAAATTCTGATTGGCTGATGGAATCAGCCAATCAGATTCAAGTTCAATCCGATTGGCTGTTCCGATCAGCCAATAGAATGCGAGCTCAATCTGATTGGCTGATCGGATCAGCCAATCGGATTGAACTTGAATCTGATTGGCTGATTAGGGGTTAATAAATATTATGTAGTTGTTGGCGGTATTAGGGGCCGCAGAATAGGGGTACATAGGGATAACGTAGTTGGCGGCAGTGTGCGGTCGGCAGATTAGGGGTTAAAAATTTTTAATAGAGTGGCGGCGATGTGGGGGGGCCTCGGTTTAGGGGTACATAGGTAGTTTATGGGTGTTAGTGTACTTTAGAGCACAGTAGTTAAGAGTTTTATGAACCAGCGTTAGCCCAGAAAGCTCTTAACTCCTGTTTTTTTTCTGCGGCTGGAGTTTTGTCGTTAGATTTCTAACGCTCACTTCAGCCACGACTCTAAATACCGGCGTTAGAAAGATCCCATTGAAAAGATAGGATACGCAAATGACGTAAGGGGATCTGCGGTATGGAAAAGTCGCGGCTGGAAAGTGAGCGTTAGACCCTTTAATGACTGACTCTAAATACCAGCGGGCGGTAAAAACCAGCATTAGGAGCCTCTAACGCTGGTTTTTTTTTTTTGTTTAAATCTTTTTTTATTGAGGGAATGTACAATTTCCAGGACAAAAAAAAACAGTTTGCCTCAACAGGCACATGACACATAGCATCTGACAAGATAAGTATCAAGAACATAAACAAATACATAAGAACGAATGTAGGGAAAAATCTCTTATCAGAACATTCACAGAGTATTCCCAAGTTGAGATATAAAACAGATGCACAACAGCTGAAGAGCAAACTCAGAATCACCCTCTTTTCCCTCAAAGATAGCTGGGGCCACTTTTGGACCTCTATAAATTAAATGTACTACTCAGAGGGCTTTTGGATAGTATAGGCCAAATCGGGGCCTACACTGACATACTCCTTCCTATGACAACTAGGACCACGGGAAAGTCCAAGAACTTAGGGGCAAAATTGAAGGAGATGATAAAATTAAATGAAACAACATTGAATATTACCGATATCTATTACTGTGTCAGAGAAATAAGACTGTAGGGACTGCACTACATATAAGTTTAAGTACTAATATATAAGAAAGATTAGTAACTCACAGACATACAAGTGGTATAAGAACATTAAGATTAAGGAAAAAAAAAACTAAAGGTTGAAGTCTCAAGAAGGTTTGCAACCTAGCAAAAAATATGAGGTAAACTGGGCTACAGAACTCTGCAGTCACTTGGGGGTGATTAAATAATTATAGCACCATAGCGGGTAGGTAGTGGAAAATTGCTAAATAAGTCTAGTCGGAGGCTAATAATCTTAACAAGCCTGGCTATATCATGCCAGCAAAGAAATCGGTGGTCCCCCCACGGTTAGCCATATATACTAAATTTGCCGTTCAAAGTTACCTATACCTCTGTTAACTTTCAGTAAAGCACCTCTATAACAGCTGCATCAGTGCACCCCCAAGACCTCACCTTACAAATTACCTGAGAAACATATATGTTGGACGCTCCAGAATTTCTGAACCTTAGACAACCCACCAATAGTTCTAATCTATATATTGGAAATATAAGTGAGCTAACAGTTATACGAAACCTGTAGTAATAAGCAGTCAATAAACATTAAACACAGAATGACATTCATAATAAAGCTTAACATCCGAAGAGCCAATTTTTACACTTATATAGGTACAAACTCTGGCAATGACTCTACGAACAGGGCAGAGACTGCACAACTCTGCCAAAAGGGAGCATAGAGGATAAGCTAGTTATCCCTTTACTACACAATTGGTAGGGGGGGGGGGAGGGAGATGGAAGGGGTAGAGGAAGGGGAAGGGGTTAAGAAAAAAAAAAGGGGGGTAAAGAAGGGGGGAGAAGGGGGAAGAGAGGGGAGTAAAGAAGGGGGGAAGGGGGAGAGGGGGGGAAGGGAGAGAGAGAAGGGGGGGAGAGGGAGGGAAGAAGGGGGGGGAGGAGGGGGGAGAGGGGGGTGGGGGAGGAGGAGGGGAGGAGGAGGGGGGAGGAAGAGGGGGGAGGAGGAGGAGGGGGAAAAAAAAAAAAAAAAAAAAAAAAAGGGGAAAGGGGGGGGGGATAGGGGGAAGAGATGGGGGAAGGGGGGAAAGGGGAGAGAGATGGAGGGAAGAGGGGAGAGGGGAGAGAGGGATGGGGGGAAGGAAGAGAGGGATGGGGGAAAGGAGGAGAGGGAAGGGGGAGAGGGGGGGAAGAGAAGGGGGAAGAGGGGTGGGGGGGAGAGGGGACGGGGAGAGGGAAGGGGAGGGAGAGGAGGGGAGAGGGGGGGCAGATCTAAGACTGGTAATGGAGTCCCATTCTTTGTACAGGCCATGTTACCCAAGTATTATTTTGATGGAACCACTCTCTTCCCCAGCATCACACACTCTCAGGAGGGGGCTAACAGGATTAACTAGTTTAGTTAACTAGTCAGTTATGCATTGGAACCAAGCAGCAGAAACCCCAGTAAAAGAACATATTTGCAGCACAGAATGTCACTGAGGTGTGTATTATATGGACATCTATCTTGTCTTTAAATTACACAAAAGATCTCCCTAGTATAGTCTCAGGCAATGTTGCCATCATAAAGTAGGAGAGAGGAGCATTAAGAGTCACTGCATATGTTAAGCAAGGGTATATTTTTATCGCTAGGGCATCTGTGCGAAGTCTCAGAGATGACATGTAAGCTCAGCCCACGCCAGTTTTCCTGCAAGTACAGTTCTGCTGATACATAGCCCCACAATGACTCCAAAGATCGTGGGGAACTTGCACGTAAGTTAGTGTAAAGGGACAAATGTTCAACGGAGCATCGGGATAGTGGGGGACAAGGGGCCTCCTGTCAGAACCATACGACGTTGGAGTAGCAAGTTTCTGGCCACACATACTCACGGGCCCATCGCTCAGCTCTCTGAGAGCCTCACCGTCAATGTCTCCTGCGATTTCCGCACCTTGCTGACAGGCAGGAACTCCCCTATGCTCCTGAGTATCGATCGGGTCTCCTCGGTCAGAGGTATATAATAGGTGATCGCTGCAGGCGGGAGCTAGGGGAGCGTCTAGGTGAGCGGCCGTTTCCAATAAGAAATGACAGGCAGAAGTTCCCGGAGCAACAGCTTCACTCTTGGCTATTAGGTTCTCTTCTTCAGTAAGGCTAACGGCATCCCGCCTCACACCTAGAGGTTGGCTGAGTTGAATAAGCCTGTCTAGTCGGCTCATTAGCTTGTTATCGTAGTAATCAAAGAGGGCCCATACAGTCATGTGGTGTTCCTCCATGATCATCGCAGCTTCCAGTTAGGCCTCAGTTAGCAATTCTGACCGCATACAGCAAAGCACATCAAGCACCTACTCCAAACTGATCAGCAGGCTCTATGACAGGGGATAAAGTATAGTTTCTGTCATTTAGGAGGCATTAAGCCTAAATTAGTCCCCCACATTCAATGATAAAGTCGGGAGCTATCATATCATGCGTCTTGTCCCTTTGGCGGTTAGCTCCGCCCCCCTCTAACGCTGGTTTTGACGGCTAACGCCAAACTCTAAATCTAGGCCTCCGTTTGGCTAAAATGGATGTCTGTCAAAAGAACTGAAATATGGGGCAGTTTACAGAGGCTTAGATACAAGGTAATCACAGAGGTAAAAAGCGTATTTATATAACTGTGTTGGTATTGGTAATGCAAAACTAGGGAATGGGTAATAAAGGGATTATCTATCTTTTCAAACAATAAAAATTCTGGTGTAGACTGTCCCTTTAAGTTTGCATATTCATTATTGGGAAACTTTTTCTCCTCTCTCCAAATACGTCCTTTCTGGGCTATACATAAACTAAAATGACAGGAAAATTGTGGTCTATATAAGGTAAATAATTCTACAATGGTTCTGCTTACTTCAGGTGCCATATTTACTTTATTACTGTGGACAAAGTATCACATTAAGAAAAAAATCATAGCTTTTTCTACATGACATTATAAACTTGAAAAAGACAGTTAATCTATTGAAACACGTACAGGTTTTTATTGTAAGAAGTTAAATTTCAAGTAAAAGCTCTTTAAGTACCCTTTATGGTCCTTTGTCAGAATATATCCAACAAAATGTTTTAGCACATACGCTCAAATGTCGGATATATTCAGATTTTGGCGCTTTTGAATTTCACAGCTAAATAGCGACAACTAGCGGTGACTTGCTATTTAGCCGTGTAATTAAAAAGTATTGGCGTGAAAATTAAATAAAACCTGCTGGTGGCTGCAGGTTTTATTTATTTTATAGGACCGGAAAGGGTTAACTAATTTGTTTCCTGCATTGGATTTTTCAATAAACCTTGAAATTCACCTCACACCATGTTGTCTCCCACCGTGTGGAAGAGATTTTCTGAATCTGCTAAGCAAGTTCCTGGAGAGGTCAGCGCTGCTATATTATTACTACACCTTTTTTGTTCTGTGCTCATAAAGTATCAAGTTTCTAGTTTAGTACAATGGGAATATCGTTAATTTAGTGAGGAATCAATAGTTGTCAAATATTGTTGTTAGTAATAAAATGGATAACTCTATGCATCTAATATAATTGCTTCTGAAATATCATGTTTTACATTTTTTGTTATTCTTTCCTTTATTAATAACCCTTAGAATTTCCTTTGACCATTTGAAAGCCTGCCTAGGTGAACTACAACTATCTAATAAGAATTTGGCTACTTTATATGGTTTGGGTTTAGGCAAGACAAACTTATGGATATGCATTTTTTGTAACTTCCTGTATCAATGCTGTCAAAAATTCTTTACTCCACTTAAAAGGACATAAAACACTCATTATTTCTTTCATGATTTAGAAAGTATGTGCCATTTTAAACAGTTTTCTAATTTACTTCTATAATCTAATATGCTTCATTATCTTGATATCCTTTGCTGAAATGCATATCTAGATAGGCTCAGTAGCTACTGATTGGTTACTGCACACAAATGGCTTGTGTGATTGGCTCACCCATGTGCATTGCTATTTTTTTAACAAACGATATCTAAAGATTGATGCAAATGAGATACTAGAAATAAATTGGAATGTTGTTTAAAACTGTATTCTTTACCTGAATCATGAAAAAAAAAATTGGGTTTAGTGTCCCTTTAATATTTTCATATTATAAGGTAATTTTGGAATAGTGTCCACAAACAACTACTGATTGCTCTATTTTACATGATTTGCATTTTTATATATATATTTATTGGTATTATAATTTAGTAAAGTGGTGTATAAAGAGGTGCTTACAATTATTTTTTAACAATAAGCTTTAATGAAGTGCCCTGTAGAAAAAAAGGCATTTCAGCAAACAAAAGAATAAAATATAAAAACTTGTATTAACTACAAGACTGAATTGCTTTTTGAAAAGCCTTTTTATTTTTTGTTTAGTATACAATAGTTGAGTCATATACTACATTATTGCTTCATCATAGGTTAATGTTAAAATGTTATAAAATGTTCTTTTTATTCTGTAAAATAAATGTTGACATTTCACCCAAAATAACCAGAAGTAGTTTTTTTCTTTCCATGATGCCAATTTGTCCACTGCAACCACAGGCGTTTTTTTAAACCACAATTAACACAAGAATGTACAGAGAAGCCTTTGCAAAAGCTGGAATACATACATTTTTCATTACTTTATGACCTGTAATGACCCTCAAAAACACATTGCACACAGGCATTTGAAAGAGCTGCAATTAAATATGTAATGCATTTAAAAGGGATAGAGCTGTTTAATATGATCAAGCGATAAAGCATGTGTGTGCATGAGTGATACTCAAGTCTCAAGTGGTCATTGGCTGTTAAGAACAAGACATTGTCAATCATACATAAATCTATAAAGAAAAATATAATTTTTTACAGCATCCAAATGTTTATTGGACTTAATTATTATTTAGCGAAGCAAAATAATTTGGGAATATTAAATAACTATAAATATTTTCTGACAATATTATTCTAAGATACTATTATTTTATTATTTATCTCTAAGTCTCTTGAGAAACTTTCTTTAGGGCCAATTATTTTAAGCATATAATTTTAACTGCAAATTTATCTTATAATATTGATTTCTTTTTTCCTACAGAAGTTTTGTGACTTATCTGAAGAATTCAATTTAGGTTATTTATTTATTAGATTGTCTAAACTGGGGTTAGAATTATATATGAACACATTTGTTTTAAGCATTAATTAGAAATGATGGCTGTAAAACATCATCAGGTGCAGTTTGTTTTGGAAAGTATTAGATTTAGCCTTACACACAATTATTTATTTGTAATGATTACATTTCTAAACAAATTAAGGGAGCAGTTGTGAGCACTAGGGGCCCGATCCGATATGCAGCGTCACCCGCAAAAGCCAGGCTACGCCAGATTTTGCATGATTTTGGTATCACATATACGGCGTAGCATACAAGTTACGCGCGTATATTTCACCCTTCGGTGTATTTTTTTACCCATAGACTAACATAGAACTACACGCATTTGGTATCCAATATACAGCGTAAGGACTTCAGAAAATCTACTCCATTCTCATCTCGCCACAAATTGCAGGTGCAGGAACCCTTGCACTGACTAAAAAACCAACGTAACTCCCTGGAAGCCTGAACAAACACATACATTTAAGCAGCATCTCAAGGTTAACGGGTTTTTGTGTATTTGAAATAGTCAAATGGATTGAGCTTGTAGGTACTTTATCACATTGTGGACATATACTTGCTTATTTACTTTCAATTGTATTACCTTCATCTCTTTAGAACCCACTGGAGTGTAATTTATTCTAATGCTATCACAGCTTGGCACTGTTGCCAAAATATATAAAGGGACAGTCAAGTCCAAAGAAAACCTTCTTCTTTTAAATAGGGCATGTTATTTCAAACTACTTTCAGATTTAATTCTAACACTTGCTTTGTTCTCTTGGTATTCTTAGTTGAAAGCAAAACCTAGGATGGCTCATATGATAATTTCTAAGACCTTCTTGAAGGCTGCCTCTTTGCAATTGTGTCAAACCAATCACAGACACCACAACCTCTCACCTGCAGACATAAAACACCTGATAATGCACACCCTATCAGTAACATCACTACTATATATACCAATGTGTCAATTTATATTGGATGTGAGATACATTGATTTACATCTTAGACGTGAATATTACTATATGTACCCTTCAGAAACAACTATTGTGGATGTGAGTTATAGAACAAGAATATGTCATAAACAGGATAATATTACCCTTTTTCTCCATTTCCACACAGGTCTTATTATATGGTTTTTTTTTTTGGTTTTTTTTTAAATAATTTTTATTGAGGTTTTGCAGGAAAAAAAAAGACATACATATAAATATGCAGATGAAACTGCTACATAACAGCAAGACGTAGTGTCATACAGAAGCATGATTATAGCATATTAATCAGTGACCACTAACATCAAGTGAATAAGATCAACAATAGTATGTCATACGAAGGGTACCAAGGCTAAACAAACCTCACATATTTTTTGTTTTATAACACAACGGTCCATGAACAGTCAAAAAGAAAAACAATAGTATATGATAAAGACATAAATTGTCGAGTTATGAATGAATATCAAGCGAGAAATAGAGCAACTCAACAAATGAATAGCATATAGTAAAAGAAAAGGAAAGAGGGGGAGGAAAGGAAGGAGGGGGGGGGGGGGGGGGAGAAAAAAAAAAAAAAAAAAAAGGGGAAAGGGAGGGAAAGGGGAGGGGAAATGACTTCCCACTACTAATTCCAAAAGATGCTATAATACTAGGTTTCTGCAGGAGAACCCACCGGCGATCGACACTCACCCCTCATAAGTGTTATCACTAATAATCTCAACATATGAAGTAGAAGACATTTCTAGCATGTGATGAACTCCCCTTCTAGGCTTTGTCGCCAGGCTTCCCAACATAGACAGTGGATCGTGATTTTGTTATTAGCTGCAAAAACAGCGCATTCCATGGTTTCAATATGTGCCATTGTGGACTTAATCTGACTCCATCTTGGGCCCTTAGATTGGAGCCATGCCTTAGCGATATTTAATTTAACAGACATGAAAATATATACACACAGTAATTTTAAATGTCGAGGCATCTTGTCAGTGAATAAATGGAATAGCGCTGCTGCTGGCCGGTTAGAATCCACTAAGCCTAGCTTGGTGCAATAATAGAATGCCCTAGTCCAGATTCTCTGAATCTTGGAACACTCCCACCACATATGGGCCGGCGACCCTACTCTGCCACATCCCCTCCAACACATAGGGGAGTTCGTTTTGGAGATCTGGAATAAGTGTAGGGGGGTATAATGCCATTGTGTCAAGATCTTAAAGTAGAGTTCAAAATAGGTAGTACTGTGAACCGTACTCTTAGTTAGTAAGGCTGCAGACCTCCATGCCTCTTCAGGGGCATTAAAATGCAGAGCACCCTCCCAATGTGTGATATAAAAAGACTTGTTGTATGTAGGTGCCTGTATAAGAGCAGAGTAAGCAAGAGAGAACACTCTTGGGGCAAGGTATCTTGCATCCCAAAGCTTTTCCCACAGAGTACGGGATCTTAGGGGTCCTGGAGTAAAGCCCCAAGAACGCAAGAAGTTTCGCAATCGAAAGAACTCAAAGCTCATCAGGGGCGAAGGGGGAAATTTATTTTGGAAGAGGGTAACCGGGATCAAGCCCTCATCCGAGAACAAATCCCTTACAGACTGAATCTCAAGTGCCCTCCACTCCAAAGGATGTGGATCTGCTAAAGCACCCAGTAAGCCTGTGATAGAGTGGTCCGGAGAGGGGTGCGGAGCAATTCCACTCCTATGATGAATTCTATCCCAAAACTTTAGGTTAGAAGCTATGATGTAATTTAAGCTTAACTCTGGTTTCCTGGAGTGTCTTGGGATCCAGATTAGATCTCGCAGACTGAGTCCCTTTGGTAGAGACGCCTGCTCAATTTCCGCCCACCTACTTTCAGGGGGCTCTAAACCCCAGGCTGTGATATGGGCTAACCTGGATGCCTCATGATAGACTGCTATATTGGGGGCTGCCGCTCCGCCTGCCAGTATTGGATATGACATAATTTTCATCGCGACTCTAGGACGTTTCCTCTTCCAAATGAAATTGTTGCACAGTCTCTGAAACTGAGAAATTATGCTCTTAGGAATAGGGAGAGGAAGGCACCGGAAAAGATATGTCAGCTTTGGCAAAAGGTTCATTTTAATAGCAGCTATCCTGCCCCACCAGGAGATATTAGGTGAATCCCATTTTACAAAGTATTCTTTAAACTTACCTAATAGGGGGTTAAAGTTAGATGATATAATAGTAGAGATATTGTGCGATAGATAGACCCCCAAATGTTTAAGCCGTGTAGAGGACCAAACAAAAGGGAACTGTCGCTTTAATGCCTGGGAATCTAAATTGGAGATATTTAAAGTGAATGCTTCAGTTTTAGAGTAATTAAGTTTGTACATACTTATTTTCGAAAAGGTTTCTAGTAAATCAAATAATTTTGGTAGAGATTCCAACGGATCGGTGACCAAAACAGTTAAGTCATCCGCGAACAAAACTACCTTTTGGGTAGTTTCATGCAGTGTAATCCCCTTTATCCCAGCAGACTTCCTAATGGCTTCCTCGAGCGGTTCCATCATAAGAGCGAAGAGCAAGGGGGACAACGGACACCCTTGCCGGGTTCCGTTTGTAATTTTGAATTCAGGAGACAAAAACCCTAGTCCTCTCACTCGGGCAGAAGGGTTAGAATATAACGCAAAAATTTTAGTGCAGATAAAAGGTGTAACTCCAAGATGCAGGAGTACCTCTCTCATATATAACCAGTCGACTCGGTCAAACGCTTTCTCTGCGTCAAGCGACACCGCAGCGCATGAGAGACCGAGCCGACCCGCTTCAAAAAATATGTTCAATAATCTTCTAGTATTATCAGGGCTTTGTCGCCCCAAGGTGAATCCCACCTGATCAGGGGTTACTAGACATGGGATCATCTTATTTAAGCGCTTAGCCAAGATCTTGGCGTATAACTTTGCATCTAGATTTAGAAGGGAGATCGGTCTAAAATTGGGGCAAGCGTCCGAAGATTTCCCAGGCTTAGGTAAAGTTACAATGGATGCCTGGAGGAATTCATTTGGAAAGTAGCCCGATTGTTCTGCTGTGTTAAACACCCATGTGAGGAGAGGGGTTAAGCTAGCGCTAAAAGCTTTGTAAAATAAGTCGGAATACCCAGGGGATTTCCGAGGCTTGAGAGAGAAAATGGCATCTTTAACTTCCTCGCTGGACATTGGAGCTTCTAAGGTAGCCACATGTTCCTCGGAAAGTTTGGGCAGAGATAGATTAGATAAGAACAATCTAATATCTTCAACCCTAGGGGGTGCTTGACCCCCCAAGGTTTGCAGATTATATAGTTTTGCATAATATCTGGCAAATTCCATCCCTATGTCATTAGGGTTAGTCAGTTTACGATTGCCAGTAATTAGATAAGGAATTCTGGCCTGGGCCGCTCTCTCACGCAACTTCCTCGCTAACAGGTAGTCAGGTTTATTCCCCTTAAGATAGAATAGTTTCTTATTTTCGCGTAATCTATTCTGGACTCTCTGGTTTTCTAGTGTTCTAAGATGTTGTTGCACTGAAGAGATTCTTGGTAGAAGAGTGGTGTCTAGAGTTAGCTTGTGCAAGTTTGTCAAGGACCTGAGCTCCTTATGTAGTTGGGCCAAAGATATCGAGGATTCCCGACGAGTTTGAGCCTGGAGTTTAATGAATAGACCCCGCAAATATGCTTTAAGGGCTCCCCATAGGAGGAAATTATCAACATCTCCTGTGTCATTCAGCTCAAGAAATGAAGCAATCTCAGCCTCAAACTTCTCAATCTGTCCCGGAACTGAAAGTAGTGAATTAATTAGTCGCCAAGGAGGTCTAGGGGACGGGTCGGTCACTCCATTCAGACATACAGACACTGGATTATGGTCAGACCAAGTAACCTCTCCAATGGATGACCCTCCTATCCTATCCAAGAGCCAGGGGTTTTATTATATGTTTTAACAATATTAGTGTACTAAAACACACCTCACATGGATGTGGATGACAATTATATGGTAAATAACAGAGGACAAGATTTATGGGGAACTATAAGAATATTTATTTCTTTTTTGGCTTCTTGTATGAGGGAGCTGAGGTGGCTGTAGTGGATTGCCTTGTTCTCCTGGTTTGAGAAGATTCTTCTGTTTCTGCTGGTGTGCTGGCCACAGATGATAGGCTGGAGGCAGTGTCCTGCTGGTGTGTAAAGTGCTCAACCAACACACCCAAGAGTTGATTTTGTTCTCTCCATCATTAATGTCAAATATAATTGTAGGTGTTTTTGTTAGTAGGCCAAATACCATGCTCCTCATTGTGTACATGAATGTGTGACATTAAAGGATGTTATATCTCAAATACATATAATACTGGTGTGTGGGATGTTACTCACCAGCATGATGTGCTGTGGTTGCAGCCCCTGAGTCACGAGCCCCTGGAAGTCCACGGACTGCTGTGATACTCAGGAACCTGGGTATCATCTCCTGCCAGGTGTTGTATTCTGTGTCCAGGGGTGGACCACTGCCTGTTCCCCTCTGGTGCATGGCTTCCTGCCCCATCTTTTCTTTCACCCGCCTCTTACAGTCATTCCACCTTTTTTTTAAGGCCCTCAACAGTCCTCCTCTGCGGGGCCACACTGTTGACGGCATCCTCTACCGCCAACCATGCCATTTTATGACTTTTGGCAATGCCTTTGCCCTTCTCCTGGCCAAAGAGGGCACTGTGATTGTCCATGATGGCCTGGACTAGGGCAACATTCTCATCGAATGAGAAGTTTGGACATCCCATCCTCTCATCCTATGTGGACACCTGGCTTGCTCCCTGCGATGTCCCTGGTGTGGGTTCCTCCCTATCCTCTCCCTCCTCCCCCCCTTCTGTCCCCATGTGCACCCTCTGTCCCTCTTCTGGATGTGCCTGGTCTCTGGGGCTCTCGGGCATCTCCCCTCCCATCATCCCTTCTAGCTCTTCCTCTCCCCACTCCACTTACTCCCTGACAGGGACCCCACTGCTCCTCCTGTCCTCTACAATACTTCTCTCCCTGCCACTCCTCTCCCCTCCTCCCTACCTCTCCCTGCCATCCTCACACTACACACACTCACACACTCACACTCACTCCCAGTTCAATCACACACAATCACAACCAAACACTCAGCCTATCACACTGTAAAATTGAAATAAAATGTGTGAGGTGTTAGAAAAAAAAAGTGTTTTAGAAGGCTTTTAGAATCACATGGTTCTGTAGATAAATGAAAAGAGGAGAATGCCACAATAGTGCAATTAATCCTTATCAGTTATTCCCACAACCAAATCATAAGAATAAAAAACCCCACAAATATCAACCACTCGATTACGAGTGGCGTGATAACTTGCAGACGAGCAATATCAGGTTTATCGCAGGTGCTTGCATATATCAGAGGTAGCATGCACATTGCAAGTTTAAAGTAAACTTGTTCACTTGAGCACAATTGAAATTAAAGGGACATGATACCCAAATGTTGAAACACTTGAAAATTATGCAGCATAGCTGTAAAAAGATGCCTTGAAAATACCACCTAATCATCTCTATGTAAAAAAGAAAGATATTTTACCACAAAATGTCCTAAGTATTCACACCCCATTTTAAAGGACTTTAGGCAGCAAATCAGTATGCCTGTCCCGGGACTTGCAAGGGAGCATGCCTCATACACACTCATATTGTTTCCCTATTTATTTTAAGGATGTTTACTATGAAATCTCATGAGATCACAGTAAAAGAGTTCATGACTTCAGCACTGCTGATGCTGATTGGCTGCTGTTGATTTCTTCCTTTTTTATCTGCAGTTGGGCAGTAACTGAAAGATAACTTTTTACAGAACACTTACTCTGGTGAGCTGAGGAAATTGTGAGGTAAAATAGCCTAAAGCATAAAGATGTTAAGGTGATAGTTTCCTGTCAGCTTTTACAGATATGTGGAATCACTTTCAAGTGATTTAGCATATGAGTATTATGTCCCATTAAGGCGTGTGGGATCTCATATAACTGGTTAATAAAAATTTTCGAAAAAAATATTGCAATAAAAAGTTGAAAGATATGTAGAAAAGTATAATGACCTTTTTATTCTTACATACATACACACACACACACACACACACACACACACACACATATATATATATATATTTATATATATATATATATATATATATATATATATATATATATATATATATATACAGTATATATATATATATATACATATACACACACACCTATACCTGTATATCTATTCCTATAGATATATAGGTATATATATATATGTATTTTACATGAACAGTATCATATATATATATATGTATATATAAATATATTTAATAATAAAAAGTACATTATTTTCTATGTGAAGAACATAGGAATGTAAAATATACGTTTTGCGTATCGCGTTTCTCAATTTAGATCTTAATGTGATTGAGTTAGCCCACATGAGAACTTAGTACTCTTAAAGGGACAGTAAAGTAAAATAATAAACTTGTCAGGTTTTTGCCTTTCTTACTGCCCCTTTAACTAATCTTCAGGATCTCCATAAATACCGGCCTCTCAGTTACCTCCTTGCTTGGTATTGTTCATTTTGCTACTAACTGTGCTGCACTCTGATTAGCTCTCCAGCTTCAGAGTATCACGCCTGTTACAATTCTCTGTGCCTGTCAGAACTTTTCACAGCTCATCCGGATCTGCCGCCTCTGTGACGTCACACGCCAAGCAGAGCGCCTTACAGCTTTCCACTCTAAGCTAAACTGCTTCATCGGAGCTGACCTGCACACTGTTTTTCCTAAATCCTTTTTCATCAGATTACCAGGTACTACAATACGCATTACTTGTATACTTATGTAATTTTTGGCCATTACTTATTTTTCTATTTTGCGCATAAATCATGCTTTATATTGTTTACTATTTTTTCTCTGACATTTAGTTCACAGTCAGGTTGCTGTATCACTATCACCCTGCTAATGCCTGTGAAGCCTTACCTACCTGTGAGCTATTATTCTTAAATCAAATGCAAGTTGTGTCTGTTGTGCTTTTACACATTACTCCGGGGTAATGCCTATGTAACTGCTCTTTGTACACAATTTGCTACAACTACATAATATTTTGCTAACTCAGTGGCTGTGGTCCAATCCAATCTTTGTTTTGTTGCAGGCATATTTGTGAGCCTGACAGAAATACCAAGCCATAAAAAATAAAATGGACCCAACTGAAATGGCCTCACACATACAAACACTTACTACTAAAGTTGATCTCCTTACTGAAGGACTTAACACACTTAAGTTAGAAAATGACAACTTAAAAACGTACATTAAAGATCTTGTGGAGAGGAAAGCCCCCCCACAAGAACCGCATATCAGCTACCCAGAACCCTTCTCTGGGGACAGAAAGGTCTTTAGAGAATTTAAAAACTCATGCTACCTATTGTTTACCCTTAAGCCTTTCACTTACCCCAACGATAGGGTAAAAGTTATGACCACAATTTCCTATCTCAGAGCTGAGCCCAGAGCATGGGCAAATACTTTCCTTGAACAGAATGATGATATCCTTAATTCTCTAGACTCCTTTTTCTCTGCTTTAGCACAAATTTATGAGGACCCCTTCAAACAACAAACTGCTGAAAATGCTATGAGGTCCCTAAAGCAGAGGAAAAGAGAGGTAGAGGAATACATAGCAGAATTTAAGAGGTGGGCCCCTGATACCCAGTGGAACAACTTGTCCCTTCGTAACCAATTTAGGCTAGGACTCTCTGAGGCCATTAAGGATGAGCTGTCACGCACTCAAATACCACCAACCCTAGAACAGCTCATAGACCTCAGCATTTGCATTGATAGGAGACTTAGGGAAAGACATCACGAAAGATCCTACCATGATTTACACCCTAGGCACAAACCTACACCAACTACTGTCAATACATATTCTAAATCCCTACCGGAACCAATGGACATAGCCTTCCTGCAGGGACCCCTAAGTACTCAGGAGAAGCTAAGACGTAGGTCTCTGAACTTATGCATGTACTGTGCCGCAGATGATCATGGGGTAAAAGACTGTCCAAATCTTCCCCGTCAGAAAATGGGTAAGCAAAACACACCCTCTTGTTCTATTAAAACTGTACTAAAATCTAGCCATTACTGCAATATGCCTCTTGTATTACAGTGGGACCAAACACGAGTGAACGTTCAAGGGATTATTGACTCAGGAGCCGCCCTATCATACTTGGATGTGAATTTTTGTAACATAAATAAAATACCCCTTCTCAAGAAATTGTGTCCTGTTCCTTTAAGGGGTATAGATGGTGAACTTTTGTCCTCAGGACCTGTCTTATATGAAACCATTCCTATTCTCATGTCAACCCCCTGTAACCATAGGGAATTTGTTAAGTTTGATGTTATCACATCCCCTGATTTCCCTCTAATTTTAGGCTTAGAGTGGCTCAGGCAACACGACCCTTGTATCTCATGGTCCTCACTTACAATTCAATTTAACTCTACTTACTGTAAATCCACCTGTTTCCCACACTTACTTCTACAGCCATCTACAGATTCTCACATATCTATTGTTCCCCCAGAATATCAGGAATTCTCTCATGTATTCAGTAAAACTGAATCTGAGAATCTCCCTCCACACAGACCGTATGACTGCCCTATAGATTTACTTCCTGGAGCAGTCATACCCTGCGGACATATTTTTCCACTGTCTAAACCCGAGCTACAACACCTAAGAACATATCTTGATGATAACTTAAAAAAGGGTTTCATCAGACCCTCAACCTCGCCATCCGCCGCTGGAATCTTCTTTGTGAAAAACAAAGATGGTTCGCTCAGACCGATAGTCGACTACAGACAACTGAACAAAGTGACTGTAAAGAATCTCTACCCCTTACCCCTCATATCCGAATTAATAGAGCGTCTACAGGGATCCAAAATTTTTACCAAGCTGGATCTCCGTGGAGCTTATAATTTGATCAGAATGCGGGCAGGAGATGAATGGCTGACGGCATTCCGTACACGGTATGGGCTGTTTGAATATGTCGTCATGCCATTCGGTCTCTGCAATGCTCCTGCCACTTTCCAGCATCTGATCAACGACATTTTCAAGGATATTTTGGATTCCTTTGTAGTTATATATCTGGACGATATTCTCATTTTTTCCAAAACCCTAGCTGAACATAAGAATCATGTCCGCCAAGTTCTCACACGCCTACAAAGTAATTCATTATTTGTGAAAGCAGAAAAATGTATCTTCCATACCAACAGCATTCCCTTCCTAGGATACATTATATCTGACAAAGGCATATGCATGGATAATAATAAAATCCAAGCAGTTCTGAACTGGCCAATTCCAACCACTAGGAAAGAGGTCCAAAGCTTCCTTGGATCGCAATTTACCAGTGCCCTATGGTCTGCCTTCTGCGAACAATTCTGCATCGAGAAAAGATTATCTTCCTCATACCATCCACAGACTAATGGGCAAACTGAACGCTGCAATCAGTGGGTGGAACAGTTTCTACGCTCTTATTGTCATACTGCACAAAACACCTGGTCCCAATACCTTCATTATGCCGAATTTGTTTTCAACAACACTGTACATTCCACTACCAAACAGACTCCTTTCTATATTAATTATGGGTTCCACCCCAAATTTCAATTTCTCCCCGAAAAAATTCCTGATCACCCACATATTTCAGATCTCACTTCCTCCATTGTCACCAACTTTGCCACCATCAAACGAACCATTGATACTGCTAAAGTTGTGCAAAAGAGGTATTATGATCGAAAACATATTCCTCCTCCTGCTTATTCTGTTGGTGACCTTGTGTGGCTTTCCACCAAAAATCTACGTTTATGTACACCCTCAAGGAAACTCTCACCTCTGTTCATAGGTCCGTTTCCCATCCAGCGCATCATCAACTGTAATGCTGTCCGTCTCACACTACCCTCCATGCTCAAGATACACCCTACATTTCATGTATCTTTGCTTAAACCTTATAAACATCTACGTGATCATCCAACTGGACAATCCCTACCTCCGGTCTCTATTGACCCGAACATGGAGTATGAAGTAGAGAACATCCTGGATTCTAGAAGACGAAGAGGCATTCTACAGTACCTGATTAAATGGAAGGGATATTCCTCAGAACATAACTCCTGGGAACCATCATCCAACATATCAGCTCCTAGACTCATCTCCAGATTCCATCAACGCAACCCTGACCGTCCTACTTCTTGAGCACCGGAGTTGCTCTTAGGGGGGGAGTCCTGTCAGGTTTTTGCCTTTCTTACTGCCCCTTTAACTAATCTTCAGGATCTCCATAAATACCGGCCTCCCAGTTACCTCCTTGCTTGGTATTGTTCATTTTGCTACTAACTGAGCTGCACTCTGATTAGCTCTCCAGCTTCAGAGTATCACGCCTGTTACAATTCTCTGTGCCTGTCAGAACTTTTCACAGCTCATCCGGATCTGCCGCCTCTGTGACGTCACACGCCAAGCAGAGCGCCTTACAGCTTTCCACTCTAAGCTAAACTGCTTCATCGGAGCTGACCTGCACACTGTTTTTCCTAAATCCTTTTTCATCAGATTACCAGGTACTACAATACGCATTACTTGTATACTTATGTAATTTTTGGCCATTACTTATTTTTCTATTTTGCGCATAAATCATGCTTTATATTGTTTACTATTTTTTCTCTGACATTTAGTTCACAGTCAGGTTGCTGTATCACTATCACCCTGCTAATGCCTGTGAAGCCTTACCTACCTGTGAGCTATTATTCTTAAATCAAATGCAAGTTGTGTCTGTTGTGCTTTTACACATTACTCCGGGGTAATGCCTATGTAACTGCTCTTTGTACACAATTTGCTACAACTACATAATATTTTGCTAACTCAGTGGCTGTGGTCCAATCCAATCTTTGTTTTGTTGCAGGCATATTTGTGAGCCTGACAAAACTTTCATGATTCAGATAAAACATGTGATTCTAAACAACTTTCCAATTTACATATATTATCAAGTTTGCTTTGTTCTCTTGATATCCTTTGTTAAGATTAAAGCTAGGTAGGCTGATAGTAGCTCAGGAGTGTGCATGTGTCTTTAGCAGTCTATGGCAGCAGTGTTTGTATCTATGTATAACATTTCTATAAACCTTGTTGCAAACACTGCTGCCAGGTGGCTACAGACACATGCATGCTCCTGAGATCACCTAGGATTACTCTTTAACAACAGAATTAAACAAAATTGATAATACCAGGTGGCCCTTATTTTACAACGGTTCAATTTACACCGTTTCAGAATAACAACCTTTTTTTTCAGTCATGTGACTGCTATTAAAAAGCATTGAGAAGCAGTGCATTTATTAAAATAGCCAGTAGGTGGAGCTGTCCGCTTGTGTTGCAGCAAAGCCAAGCAAGCTGAAATTAATCAGTTTAACCAGACCTGAGCTATCAAGCAGATTTCAAAGGAACAAGATCTTTCTGTCTATTAATCAGTCCAGATTGGAATGCATAGAAAGAACTGTTTGCAGAAAAATGCAAGTGAAGTCTGTGTTGTGTGATTATTTTATTAGGTTTATAATGGTGTTTGGCAAATGTTTCTCTTGTAAGGTGTATCCATTCCACGGATCATCCATTACTTGTGGGATATTCTCATTCCCAACAGGAAGTTGCAAGAGGACACCCACAGCAGAGCTGTAATATAGCTCCTCCCCTAACTGTCATAGCCAGTCATTCTCTTGCAACTCTCAACAAGCAAGGTCGTTGTAGGAGAGAGTGGTTAAATATAGCTAGTTTATTTTCTTCAATCAAAAGTTTGTTATTTTTAAATAGTACCGGAGTTGTGCTATTTTATCTCAGGCAGTAAATAGAAGAAGAATCTGCCTGAGGTTTCTATGATCTTAGCAGGTTGTAACTAAGATCCATTGCTGTTCTCACATATGTCTGAGGGGATTACACAGATGAGGTAACTTCAGCGAGAGAATGGCGTGCAGTTTATTCTGCTATCAGGTATGTGCAGTTATAATTTTTTCTAGAGATGGAAAACACTAGAAAATGCTGCTGATACCGGATTAATGTAAGTTAAGCCTGAATACAGTGATTTAATAAAGACTGGTATCATGCTTACTCCCAGGGGTAATACCCTTATGATATTGCAATATAAAACGTTTGCTGGCATGTTTAATCGTTTTTATATATGCTTTGGTGATAAAACTTTATTGGGGCCTAGTTTTTTCCACATGGCTGGCTTAAATTTTGATTAGAAACAGTTTACTGAGGCTTTCCACTGTTATAGTATAAAAGTTACAGTGCAGTTAAAATTACAAACTGTGACATCCAGCTTCCCTCAGGAGTCCCCTGTATGCTATAGGACATCTCTAAAGGGCTCAAAGGCTTTCCAAAGTCGTTTATTGGGGAAGGTAGGACCACAGCTTGCTGTGGCAGTTGGTTGTGACTGTTAAAAAACGTCTATTTCGTTTTTTTGATCCGTTTTTTGAACTAAGGGGTTAATCATCCATTTGCAAGTGGATGCAATGCTCTGCTAGCCTATTACATACACTGTAAAAATGTCATTTGATGAATCTGCATTTTTTCCACTGTTTTTCAAATTCTGACAAAATTTGTTTCTCTTAAAGGCACAGTACCGTTTTTTATATTTGCTTGTTAACTTGATTTAAAGTGTTTTCCAAGCTTGCTAGTCTCATTGCTAGTCTGTATAAACACGTCTGACATAGAAGAAACTCCTTGTTCATTATGTTTAAAAGCCATAGTGGAACCCCCTCTTAGAATGTGTACCAAATGTACTGATTTCATTTTATGCAATAAAGATCATATTCTGTTTTTAAAAAATTATCACCAGAGGAATCTGACGAGGGGAAAGTTATGCCGACTAACTCTCCCCACGTGTCAGACCCTTTGACTCCCGCCCAAGGGACTCACGCTCAAATGGCGCCAAGTACATCTAGGGTGCCCATAGCGTTTACTTTACAAGACATGGCGGCAGTCATGGATAATACACTGTCAGCGGTATTAGCCAGACTACCTGAACTTAAAGGTTAGCGAGATAGCTTTGGGGTGAGACAAAATGCAGAGCATACTGATGCTTTAAGAACCATGTCTGATACTGCCTCACAATATGCCGAAGCTGAGGAAGGAGAGCTTCAGTCAGTGGGTGATGTTAATGACTCAGGAAAGATACCTGATTCTAATATTTCTACATTTAAATTTAAGCTTGAACACCTCCACGTGTTGCTTAGGGAGGTTTTAGCTGCTCTGAATGACTGTGATACCATTGCAGTGCCAGAGAAATTGTGTAGACTGGATAAATGCTTTGCAGTTCCGGTGTGTACTGATGTTTTTCCAATACCTAAAAGGTTTACAGAAATTATTAATAAGGAATGGGATAGACCAGGTGTGCCGTTTTCTTCCCCTCCTATTTTTAGAAAAATGTTTTCCAATAGACGCCACCACACGGGACTTATGGCAGACAGTCCCTAAGGTGGAGGGAGCAGTTTCTACTCTAGCAAAGCGTATTACTATCCCTGTCGAGGACAGTTGTGCTTTTTCAGATCCAATGGATAAAAAATTAGAAGGTTACCTTAAGAAAATATTTATTCAACAAGGTTTTATCCTACGGCCCATTGCATGCATTGCCCCTGTCACTGCTGCTGCGGCGTACTGGTTTGAGTCTCTGGAAGAGGCTTTACAGGTAGCGACTCCATTGGATGACATACTTGGCAAACTTAGAGCACTTAAGCTAGCCAATTATTTTATTTCTGATGCCATTGTTCATTTGAATAAACTAACGGCTAAGAATTCTGGTTTTGCTATACAGTCGCGCAGAGCGCTATGGCTTAAATCGTGGTCAGCTGACGTGAATTTAAAATCTAAGCTACTTAACATTCCCTTCAAGGGGCAGACCCTATTCGGGCCTGGTTTGAAATAGATTATTGCTGATTTCACGGAAGGAAAAGGTCGTGCCCTTCCTCAGGACAGGTCCAAATCTAGGGCCAAACAGTCTAATTTTCGTGCCTTTCGAAACTTCAAGGCAGGTGCGGCATCAACTTCCTCTAATAATAAACAAGAGGGAACTTTTGCTCAATCCAAGACGGTCTGGATACCAAAAAGGTAAGCAGGTCAAAAAGCCTGCTGCTGCCTCTAAGACAGCATGAAGGAACGACCCCCTATCCGGTAACGGATCTAGTAGGGGGCAGACTTTCACTCTTCGCCCAGGTGTGGGCTAGAGATGTTCAGGATCCCTGGGCGTTGGAAATTATATCCCAGGGATATCTTCTGGACTTCAAAGCTTCCCCCCCAAAAGGGAGATTTCACCTTTCACAATTATCTGCAAACCAGATAAAGAGAGAGGCATTCTTACACTGTGTACGAGACCTCCTAGTTATGGGAGTGATCCATCCAGTTCCAAAGGAGGAACAGGAACAGGGTTTTTAAACAAATCTGTTTGTGGTTCCCAAAAAAGAGGGAACCTTCAGACCGATTTTGGATCTAAAGATCTTAAACAAATTCCTCAAAGTTCCGTCATTCAAGATGGAAACTATTCGTGCCATCCTACCACTGATCCAGGAGGGTCAATATATGACTACAGTGGATCTAAAGGATGCTTATCTTCACATTCCGATACACTAAGATCATCATCAGTTTCTCAGGTTTGCCTTTCAAGATAAATTTATTTATCTTGTGGTGTATCCAGTCCACGGCCCGCCCTGTCATTTTAAGGCAGGTAATTTTTAAATTTAAACTACAGTAACCACTACACCCTATGGTTCCTCCTTTCTCGGCTTGTTTTCGGTTGAATGACTGGCTATGACAGTTAGGGGAGGAGCTATATTACAGCTCTGCTGTGGGTGTCCTCTTGCAACTTCCTGTTGGGAATGAGAATATCCCACAAGTAATGGAAGATCCGTGGACTGGTTACACCACAAGAGAAATAAATTTATCAGGTAAGCATAAATTATGTTTTTTGTTCATTTAACTTAGTTTAATTATATGTTCTGTGTTGTGTGATTATTGTTTTAGGTTTATAATGCTGTTTAGCATTTAAAGTCTTCATTTCAAAGCTTTAAAAAGAATGTATTAGGTGTTACTTATGACAATTTTGAGAGGGGCCTGGAACCTAACTCCCTCACTTCCCATTGACTTACATTATAAACTGGGTTTCAATTTACAACGGTTTCAATTTACAACCATTCCTTCTGGAACCTAACCCCTGCGTAAACTGAGGGCTACCTGTATAAGTAAATTGGAAATGTGTTTAAAATGTCATGCTCTATCCAATCCATTGAAGTTAATTTTGCCTTTACTGTCCTTTTAAGGCGCGTTATTGAAATATTACATTTAAAATATTTAAAAATTTAGTATAAATTGTTAAAAAATAATAAAAATATTGTCAAATATATAGATGTATTCTATAGAATATTATAAATATTTTACAGTATGTTTATTCATTTTTAATAATTTATATATTTTTAAATATTTTATATGTAGTATTTCAATAACGTGCCTTAGGAATACTAAAGGGACAGACTACACCTTGGTCATCTTAATGACTTACCTTAGATTAAGCGGCACATAGCCTCCTGCATCTTTTTTTTTTATCTCATGCAGCAGGAACAGTAAAAAAGTAATTGTAAAATGAATAGTGTTTCTGGTCAGTTTGAAAAGGCTACCAAGCTCAGCCCACTGATGACATCATGATCTGCGCTGCATATGGCATCCAATCACAAAAGGCTCACTAGTTGGATTCAACGAACTGTCAATGCTATTCAGCAGACTGCCTAGATGCAGCCCAGATCGTTATGTCATCAGTGGGCTGAGCTTGGCAGCCATTTCAAACTGGCCAGAAACACTATTCATTTTACAATTACTTTTTTTTACTGTTCCTGCTGCATGATATAGAAAAGGTGCAGGAGGCTATTTGCAGCTTAATCTAAGAAAAGACTTTAAGATGACTAAGGTGTAGACTGTCCCTTAAGTTCTCATGTGCACTTACCCAACCCCCTTAAGATCTAAATTGAGAAACGGGATGCACAAAACACATATTTTACATTCTTATGTTCTTTACATAGACAATTATGTAATTTGTATATATATATATATATATATATATATATATATACAGGGAGCGCAGAATTATTAGGCAAATGATTATTTTGACCACATCATCCTCTTTATGCATGTTGTCTTACTCCAAGCTGTATAGGCTCGAAAGCCTACTACCAATTAAGCATATTAGGTGATGTGCATCTCTGTAATGAGAAGGGGTGTGGTCTAATGACATCAACACCCTATATCAGGTGTGCATAATTATTAGGCAACTTCCTTTCCTTTGGCAAAATGGGTCAAAAGAAGGACTTGACAGGCTCAGAAAAGTCAAAAATAGTGAGATATCTTGCAGAGGGATGCAGCACTCTTAAAATTGCAAAGCTTCTGAAGCGTGATCATCGAACAATCAAGCGTTTCATTCAAAATAGTCAACAGGGTCGCAAGAAGCGTGTGGAAAAACCAAGGCGCAAAATAACTGCCCATGAACTGAGAAAAGTCAAGCGTGCAGCTGCCAAGATGCCACTTGTCACCAGTTTGGCCATATTTCAGAGCTGCAACATCACTGGAGTGCCCAAAAGCTCAAGGTGTGCAATACTCAGAGACATGGCCAAGGTAAGAAAGGCTGAAAGACGACCACCACAGAACAAGACACACAAGCTGAAACATCAAGACTGGGCCAAGAAATATCTCAAGACTGATTTTTCTAAGGTTTTATGGACTGATGAAATTAGAGTGAGTCTTGATGGACCAGATGGATGGGCCCGTGGCTGGATTGGTAAAGGGCAGAGAGCTCCAGTCTGACTCAGACGCCAGCAAGGTGGAGGTGGAGTACTGGTTTGGGCTGGTATCATCAAAGATGAGCTTGTGGGGCCTTTTCGGGTTGAGGATGGAGTCAAGCTCAACTCCCAGTCCTACTGCCAGTTTCTGGAAGACACCTTCTTCAAGCAGTGGTACAGGAAGAAGTCTGCATCCTTCAAGAAAAACATGATTTTCATGCAGGACAATGCTCCATCACACGCGTCCAAGTACTCCACAGCGTGGCAGGCAAGAAAGGGTATAAAAGAAGAAAATCTAATGACATGGCCTCCTTGTTCACCTGATCTGAACCCCATTGAGAACCTGTGGTCCATCATCAAATGTGAGATTTACAAGGAGGGAAAACAGTACACCTCTCTGAACAGTGTCTGGGAGGCTGTGCTTGCTGCTGCACGCAATGTTGATGGTGAACAGATCAAAACACTGACAGAATCCATGGATGGCAGGCTTTTGAGTGTCCTTGCAAAAAAAGGTGGCTATATTGGTCACTGATTTGTTTTTGTTTTGTTTTTGAATGTCAGAAATGTATATTTGTGAATGTTGAGATGTTATATTGGTTTCACTGGTAAAAATAAATAATTGAAATGGGTATATATTTGTTTTTTGTTAAGTTGCCTAATAATTATGCACAGTAATAGTCACCTGCACACACAGATATCCCCCTAAAATAGCTAAAACTAAAAACAAACTAAAAACTACTTCCAAAAATATTCAGCTTTGATATTAATTAGTTTTTTGGGTTCATTGAGAACATGGTTGTTGTTCAATAATAAAATTAATCCTCAAAAATACAACTTGCCTAATAATTCTGCACTCCCTGTATATATATATATATATATATATATATATATATATATATATATATATATATATATATATATATATATATATATATATATATATATATATAATACTGTTAATGTACATATCTATACCTATAGACCTATAGGAATAGATATGCAGGTATAGGTATATACACACACATGTATAGAAATATGTATTTAAGGATAAAAAATACATTATCCTGTAAGTAAAGAACATTTGAATGTTAAATATATATATAGTGCAAAGGAGCCCTTTGCAGTTAAAGGGACACTGAACCCAAATATTTTGTTTTGTAATTCAGAAAGAGCATGAAATTTTAAGCAACTTTCTAATTTACACCTATTATCAATTTTTCTTTGTTCTCTTGCTATCTTTATTTGAAAAAGAAGGCATCTATGCTTTTTTGGGGTTCAGTACTCTGGACAGCAATTTTTTTATTGGTGGATGAATTTATCCACCAATCAGCAAGGACAACCCAGGTTGCTCACCAGAAATGGGCCGGCATCTAAACTTACATTCTTGCATTTTAAATAAAGATGCCAAGAGAATGAAGCAAATTTGATAATAGGAGTAAATTAGAAAGTTGCTTAAAATTTCATGCTCTATCTGAATCCTGAAAGAAAGATTTTGGGTACAGTGTCCCTTTAAGTAGCTGAAAACATGTAAAATCATATTTATGCAATATTCATATTTAATAAAAGTGTATTATACTGTGTATTTATATTTCACATTCCAATGTATTATTAACCTCTTCACTACCGGGACTTCTCACTGAAATAATTTACATACTGCTTTTGCAATCATGCCAAAAATGTTTGTTAAAGTATCTCTGGGATACCCTTTGTTCAGAAATAGCAGACATATATGGCTTTGCCATTGCTTTTCAGTATTTAGAAGGCCACTAATTGCAGCTGCGCAACACACTTCTATTATTGCCAACAGGGGTTAATTAGGAAGCTTGTAAGGTTAATTTTACCTTTACTGTAGATTACCCTCCCACCTGACACTTCCCACCCCCTGATCCCTCCCAAACAGCTTTCAACCCTCCCCCCGCCACCCCACTGGTCACCCCCATCTTAAGTACTGGATGACAGACTGGCAATACAATTTAAAAAAAAAAAAAAAAAACATTTTATTTTATACATTTTCTAACCCTCCAACCATCCTGATTCCCCCTCAAACAGCTCTCTAACCCTCCCCCCTCTAAGTATTGCCACCATCTTAGGTACTGGCAGCTGTCTGCCAGTAACAATTAACCCCTTTTCTAATTTATTTTTTATTTTATTTTTTCTGTAGTGTAGTGGTCCCACCACCTCCCCCCTCCCGTGATTGCCATTTATTATAACCCCTCTCACCCCAAATACCTTTTCTGTAGTGTAGCTGCCCTATCCCTCCCTGTTCCTTTAAAAAATATTATGTAGCATAGGACACTCCCTCCCCTTCACTCCCCTCTCCGATGCTGAGCCACCCACCCACCTCCCGTCGGCACCAGCAGTAGATCATTACAGACGGTGACACACACAGTGTCACCGTCTGTAACAATTAGGCATCTGCCCTCACATGGAGCTAGAGCACCGATTGCGCTCCGGCTCCTTATGTGGCAGATGCCTGGAGCTTCAGGAACTCCGCTCAGACGAATATATACGTCTTGCAGTACGATAGGCAAAGTACTGCAAGACATATATATATACGTCTTAGGTGAAAGGGTTAAATAGATATTCCAATATATATATATATCTGTACCTATACATAATAATCTATACATATATATATATACTGTGTATATTATATATATATATATATATATATATATATATATATATATATATATTACAAAAAAAAACATCAGAAATACAGTATATATACATATGTATTTAAGAATAAATAGAACATATTCTGCTATGTGAAAAACATTGTAATGTGAAATATTAATATTCCATGTCGAGTTAGCGCACTTGAGAAAATGCCATTGGGTTTGTGCGCGAGAGGGTGTTAGTTTATTTCACACTTTTCATGCTCCATTGAAGTTTATGGGGGAATAAGTTAATGCGATCACGATATTGTAAGTTTGTTTTTTTGTGCAGAAAAACTACCCCATGCACGCAAAATTACAAAGTCGAGCAGAGTTTGCGAGTGAGTTATAATGAGCACTCCACTCATAATCTACCCCTTAAGAAGACAGTGGACACCTTATAATTAAAATAAATTTCTGTTGTCTTTCTGTAGAATAACAGATCAGTCAAGCCTACGTTTTTAAAACAAATTAACATCTTTTTTACTGCAATTGTTTTTTAATAGCCAAACTCCACTCACCATTTGCTTTATTGGGAGGAGCCAATAAGAGTAGTCTGCTGACACCAAGGCTAGCCACAGACATAAAAATAGTATAAAATGTGTTGTTTTGCAGTGAACAGTTAAAGTCAATTAGGGATATATATGTAGCATGGTTAGCCTTGAGAAGTAAACAGGGTGCATTTCAAGTTCTGAGAATAAGAAATTTCTCCATTTTCAGAGCTAAATTACATAAAAAGGTAAAATAAATAAAATGTTTACTTTCCCTTTGATTTGAAATTTTTAATTACTGAAACCCGAATCTGTCATGAGCCTCCTAGCTAACTCTCAGACTTAGCCCTTTAGGTATTTAGCAATTCACTGCTATGTTCTGTGTTGTGTGATTATTGTTTTAGGTTTATAATGCTGTTTAGCATTTAAAGTCTTCATTTCAAAGCTTTAAAAATAATGTATTAGGTGTTACTTATGACAATTTTGAGAGGGGCCTGGAACCTAACTCCTTCACTTCCCATTGACTTACATTATAAACTGGGTTTCAATTTACAACGGTTTCAATTTACAACCATTCCTTCTGGAACCTAACCCCGGCGTAAACTGAGGGCTACCTGTATAAGTAAATTGGAAATGTGTTTAAAATGTCATGCTCTATCCAATCCATTGAAGTTAATTTTGCCTTTACTGTCCTTTTAAGGCGCATTATTGAAATATTACATTTAAAATATTTAAAAATTTAGTATAAATTGTTAAAAAATAATAAAAATATTTTCAAATATATAGATGTATTCTATAGAATATTATAAATATTTTACAGTATGTTTATTCATTTTTAATAATTTATATATTTTTAAATATTTTATATGTAGTATTTCAATAACGTGCCTTAGGAATACTAAAGGGACAGACTACACCTTGGTCATCTTAATGACTTACCTTAGATTAAGCAGCACATAGCCTCCTGCATCTTTTTTTTTATCTCATGCAGCAGGAACAGTAAAAAAGTAATTGTAAAATGAATAGTGTTTCTGGCCAGTTTGAAAAGGCTACCAAGCTCTGCCCACTGATGACATCATGATCTGCGCTGCATATGGCATCCAATCACAAAAGGCTCACTAGTTGGATTCAACGGACTGTCAATGCTATTCAGCAGAGTGCCTAGATGCAGCCCAGATCGTGATGTCATCAGTGGGCTGAGCTTGGCAGCCATTTCAAACCAGTGACGTGCGGTGAGGTCAGTGGCTAGTGAGGCACTGGCTACGATACGCCCGAGAAACACATATATGAACCCGATAGAGGCAGCTTAAATTTATTATTAAATTGGCAGGTTGCAGGTCCAATTTACTGCTATTATTAATTTTGCTTCATTCTCTTTGTATCCTTTGTTGAATGATATGCAGCAATGCACTACTGGGAGCTAACTGAAGACATTAAATGAGCCAATGATAAGAGGTATATATGTGCAGCCACCAAAATCAGCAGATGCTTCCAGTAGTATAGTGCTTCTCCTAAACCTACATAGGTATGCTTTTCAAAGGATACCAAAAGAAAAAAGCAAATTAGATAAAATTGTTTAATATTTTAAGTTCTATCTGAAGCATGAAAGAAAAAAATTGTGTTTAATGCTCCTTTAACATTTAAAACAAAATAAACATCCTTTTTACTGCAGCTTTTCTTCAGTAGTCAAACTCTATGTGTGTGTATGACTGTATGTGCATGTGTTTGTGCATCTATGTGTGTGTGTGTGACTGTATGTGTGTGTGTTTGTGTATCTATGTGTGTGTGTGTGACTGTATGTGTGTGTGTGTGTATATCTATGTGTGTGTGTGTGACTCTGTATTTGTGTATCTATGTGTGTGTGTGTGTGTGTGACTGTGTCTGTATCTAGGCAGCAGCACTAACCTTTTAAAGACAAGTGAAGTTCATCCTCCAGCTGAAAGGCTTCGGTCCTTCCTGTGTATCTTCAAAATTTTGGATCCATCAGCAGCACTGCAAGTGTTGTGTGTCTTTCCGGCCAATTCTTCCCCCCACTCTGTCTTCCTTCAGGGCAGGACTGGTAATAAAAAGGAGCCCTGCATAAATTTTAAGACCAGCCCCATATCCAGTCTTGTCTGTAGAATGATTTTATATATATATATATATATATATATATATATATATATATATACATACATACACACATACACCCACACAGGTAGGGAGACAAACACATAGGCAGGGTGACACACACAGTGGTAGGGAGACAAACACATAGGCAGAGTGAGACACACACACACATACAGACAGGGAGACACACACAGTGATAGGGAGACAAACACATAGGCAAAGTGAGACACACACAGAGGCAGGGTGACACACACAGTGGTAGGGAGACAAACACATAGGCAGAGTGAGACACACACACACATGCAGACAGGGAGACACACACAGTGGTAGGGAGACAAACACATAGGCAAAGTGAGACAAACACAGAGGCAGGGTGACATACACACACACTAACATTACCAAGATCTGTGCCAGAATTGACAGCATTTCTCAGATCTTTTTAAATCTCAGGATAAAATGAAATATAGAACATAAACAGGATGCTGCTTGGTAAAAGGGGAGGGGGGGGGGCTTTTCATAAGTTTGCAGACATTTGCAGTAATTGATGCCAAAAATGTCACGAAGATATAGTACTCTGTTCAGGCGGAGATATTAATATTTGGCATAAACAGTCGAGTTACAGAAGCTACAGATAATATAAAAACTTTATCTCACCAAAACACAAACTAACAAATGTGAATAAAAGCAGCCAATTCATTTGATGCTGAACAACTTTAATAGTGAAGTGAAACAAACAGTAAATAGAATAAAAATGAAAATAGGGGGATATTGGAATTTCCTATTTTAGCCTGTTGCTGTGAAAACCAAGGACTAACAGACAATCCTCGGCTCCTGGCCATTTGATAACAGTTTTTGCATGCTGTGTGCACTGCACATGATTCAGAAAGACATTAGCTGAGATAACAAATTTAGCTGAAAGGATATATTTTTTTTGGACCGTTGAGACTGGAATCTGGATGGATCAATATTATGTACCAATCACTATTTAAACCCACCACCACCATCTATCTTCTTAACTCTCTATATTCATAGGCATTGTTGCACAAAATCTTAATCACCTATATTACTTTTCCCTCCGATTACACCTGCTTTACCTAATGGGCTGATTCCCAGCCCTGCACACAGCACTCAGTCGCTCACTGCAGTTTCTTTCTACCACACACACACCCTGGGCCGGCAGGCAAAGGCAGAACGTGCGATAACCCGAAAGCATTTGGACCCACTCCATGCCGGTGATGTGCTTGTCATCCTCTCCAGCAGCGCTGGCAGCTTACGGCTGAGGGTCCTCCTGCTTAGTCGCACTCCAGTCTCGCACATGTCCTAGCAGGCAAGCCGGCATCACCTCACCAGCTCAGAGCTGAGCTCACCAACAACACGTGACTGCTCAGCTCAGAGTCCGCGCCAGTGTCGGCTCAGCGGCAGCGCCCAATCGCCACAGCTCGGAGCTCCTACATGAAAGAGAGCTGGGCGCTGATTGGCTCCGAGGCGCTTAGAGAGCAGCCTCTATGGGAGCATTAAGAGCGGTATGGCCATTGGGCAGGGAACAGACTTCAGCGCATTAAGCGCCACTGGGGGCAGTGTCTAGTAGCAGCTTATACAATGACAGCCATAATATTGCGCAAATGAGGGGAGGCGAGCTGAACGGCTCACACACAGCCTCTCCTTCTTTGCACAATTAGGCAGCCTGAGCCTTATTGTGAAAAAATGGTGGCCGAGTAATTGGAGGGGGGGGATTAGGGGGGGTACATTTAGTGTACAGAAAAAATATAAAAACTTTTTTTTAATAACGTTTTTTTTTATTTAATAAAAGTCTTTAAAAAGTGTAATTACACACATAGCTGCCTCACCTGCCTCCTATGACTGCACGTCACTGTTTCAAACTGGCCAGAAACACTATTCATTTTACAATGACTTTTTTTTACTGTTCCTGCTGCATGATATAGAAAAGGTGCAGGAGGCTATTTGCAGCTTAATCTAAGAAAAGACTTTAAGATGACTAAGGTGTAGACTGTCCCTTAAGTTCTCATGTGCACTTACCCAACCCCCTTAAGATCTAAATTGAAAAACGGGATGCACAAAACACATATTTTACATTCTTATGTTCTTTACATAGACAATTATGTAATTTATATATATATATATATATATATATATATATATATATATATACATATATATATATATATATATATATATATATATATATATATAATACTGTCAATGTACATATCTATACCTATAGACCTATAGGAATAGATATGCAGGTATAGGTATATACCCACATGTATAGAAATATGTATTTAAGGATAAAAAATACATTATCCTGTAAGTAAAGAACATTTGAATGTTAAATATATATATATATATATATATATATATATATATATATATATATATATATATATATATATATATATATATATATAGTGCAATGGAGCCCTTTGCAGTTAAGTAGCTGAAAAGATGTAAAATCATATTTATGCAATATTCATATTTAATAAAAGTGTATTATACTGTGTATTTATATTTCACATTCCAATGTATTATTAACCTCTTCACTACCGGGTCTTCTCACTGAAATAATTTACATATTGCTTTTGGAATCATGCCAAAAATGTTTGTTAAAGCATCTCTGGGATACCCTTTGTTCAGAAATAGCAGATATATATGGCTTTGCCATTGCTTTTCAGTATTTAGAAGGCCACTAATTGCAGCTGCGCAACACACTTCTATTATTGCCGACAGGGGTTAATTAGGAAGCTTGTAAGGTTAATTTTACCTTTACTGTAGATTACCCTCCCACCTGACACTTCCCACCCCCTGATCCCTCCCAAACAGCTTTCAACCCTCCCCCCGCCACCCCACTGGTCACCCCCATCTTAAGTACTGGATGACAGACTGGCAATACAATTTTTTTTTAAAAAAAAACATTTTATTTTATAAATTTTCTAACCCTCCAACTACCCTGATCCCCCCTCAAACAGCTCTCTAACCCTCCCCCCTCTAAGTATTGCCACCATCTTAGGTACTGGCAGCTGTTTGCCAGTAACAATTAACCCCTTTTCTAATTTATTTTTTATTTTATTTTTTCTGTAGTGTAGTGGTCCCACCACCGACCCCCTCCCATGATTGCCATTTATTATAACCCCTCTCACCCCAAATACCTTTTCTGTAGTGTAGCTGCCCTATCCCTCCCTGTTCCTTTAAAAAATATTATGTAGCATAGGACACTCCCTCCCCTTCACTCCCCCCTCCGATGCTGAGCAACCCACCCACCTCCCGTCGGCACCAGCACTAGATCATTACAGACGGTGACACACACAGTGTCACCGTCTGTAACAATTAGGCATCTGCCCTCACATGGAGCTAGAGCACCGATCGCGCTCCGGCTGCTTATGTGGCAGATGCCTGGAGCTTCAGGAACTCAGCTCAGACGAATATATACGTCTTGCAGTACGATAGGCAAAGTACTGCAAGACATATATATATACGTCTTAGGTGAAAGGGTTAAATAGATATTCCTATATATATCTGTACCTATACATAATAATCTATACATATATATATACTGTGTATATTTTATATATATATATATATATATATATATATATATATATATATATATATATATATATATATATATATATATATATATATATATATATATATATATATATATATATATATATAGTACAAAAAACCCCATCAGAAATACAGTATATATACATATGTATTTAAGAATAAATAGAACATATTCTGCTATGTGAAAAACATTGTAATGTGAAATATTAATATTCCATGTCGAGTTAGCGCACTTGAGAAAATGCCATTGGGTTTGTGCGCGAGAGGGTGTTAGTTTATTTCACACTTTTCATGCTCCATTGAAGTTTATGGGGGAATAAGTTAATGCGATCACAATATTGTAAGTTTGTTTTTTTTGTGCAGAAAAACTACCCCATGCACGCAAAATTACAAAGTCGAGCAGAGTTTGCGAGTGAGTTATAATGAGCACTCCACTCATAATCTACCCCTTAAGGAGACAGTGGACACCTTATAATTGAAATAAATTTCTGTTTTCTTTCTGTAGAATAACAGATCAGTCAAGCCTACGTTTTTAAAACAAATTAACATCTTTTTTACTGATTTTACAATTGTTTTTTAATAGCCAAACTCCACTCACCATTTGCTTTATTGGGAGGAGCCAATAAGAGTAGTCTGCTGACACCAAGGCTAGCCACAGACATAAAAATAGTATAAAATGTGTTGTTTTGCAGTGAACATTTAAAGTCAATTAGGGATATATATGTATCATGGTTAGCCTTGAGAAGTAAACAGGGTGCATTTCAAATTCTGAGAATAAGAAATTTCTCAATTTTCAGAGCTAAATTACATAAAAAGGTAAAATAAATAAAAAGTGTTTACTTTCCCTTTGATTTGAAATTTTTAATTACTGAAACCCGAATCTGTCATGAGCCTCCTATCTAACTCTCAGACTTAGCCCTTTAGGTATTTAGCAATTCACTCCTTAGTAAGAAATCAAATGTATTTTTCCAAAATTTAAAATAGTATAGAAATTATATAAATATATAAAAAACAGATCTTCATATAAACCACTTGAACAAATATAACAAGGATTTAATTGGTATAAAAATTAAATATGTTTCTCAGCAGTATTCCAATGGATTTTTCATCAGGTTCAACCAAATGGCTAGATTACAAATTTTGCGGTATGAGGGAAAAAGCAGCGTTAAGGCTCATAACGCTGCTTTTTCACTACCGCTGCTATTACAAATCTTGCAGGTTTAGGGGCACCGCACACTTTTTTGGCCGTAACGCAAATTAAATTACGCAATTTGCGTAAAGTCTTTTTTCAATGGGACTTCCAGAGCGCTGATATTACAAGCTTTTTCTGGGAGACCAAAAAGTGAGTGGTACAGCCTATCCCGAAAGACTCGTAACGCATTCAAAAAGTCAGTAGTTATGAGTTTTACACTACAAAGCTGTAGCATAAAACTTATAACTAAAGTGCTAAAAAGTACACTAACACCCATAAACTGCCTATTAACCCCTAAACTAAGGCCCTCCCGCATCGCAAACACTAAAACCGCCGCTCTCGACATCGCCGTCACTATAATAAACATATTAACCCCTAAACCGCCGCACTCCCGCCTCGCAAACACTAGTTAAATATTATTAACCCCTAATCTGCTGTCCCTAACATCGCCGCAACCTACATTACAGTTATTAACCCCTAATCTGCCGCCCCCAACGTCGCCGCCACTATGCTAAAGTTATTAACCCCTAAACCTAAGTCTAACCCTAACCCTAACACCCCCTAACTTAAATATAATTAAAATGAATCTAAATAAAAATTCCTATCATTACCTAAATTATTCCTATTTAAAACTAAATACTTACCTGTAAAATAAGCCCTAAGCTAGCTATAATATAACTTATAGTTACATTGTAGCTAGCTTAGGGTTAATTTTTATTTTACAGGCAAGTTTGTATTTACTTTAACTAGGCAGAATAGTTACTAAATAGTTATTAACTATTTACTAACTACCTAGCTAAAATAAATACAAATTTACCTGTAAAATAAAACCTAACCTGAGTTACACTAACACCTAACCTTACACTACAATTAAATAAATACAATGACCTAAAATACAAAAAAAAAACCCACTAAATTACACCAAATAAAAAAAGAAATTATCAGATATTTAAACTAATTACACCTAGTTTAATAACCCTTATCAAAATAAAAAAAAACCTAGCCTACAATAAACTACCAATAACCCTTAAAAGGGCCTTTTGCGGGACGTTGCCCCAAAGAAATCAGCTCTTTTACCTGTAAAAAAAATACAAACACCCCCCAACAGTAAAACCCACCACCCACACAACCAAACCCCCAAATAAAGTCCTAACTAAAAAAACCTAAGATCCCCATTGCCCTTAAAAGGGCATTTAGCTCTTTTTCAACTCTCAGACTTAGCCCTTTAGGTATTTAGCAATTCACTCCTTAGTAAGAAATCAAATTTATTTTTCCAAAATTTAAAATAGTATAGAAAATATATAAATATATAAAAAACAGATCTTCATGTAAACCACTTGAACAAATATAACAAGGATTTAATTGGTATAAAAATTAAACATGTTTCTCAGCAGTATTCCAATGGATTTTTCATCAGGTTCAACCAAATGGCTAGATTACGAGTTTTGCGGTATGAGGGAAAAAGCAGCGTTAAGGCTCATAACACTGCTTTTTCACTACCGCTGCTATTACAAATCTTGCAGGTTTAGGGGCACCGCACACTTTTTTGGCCGTAACGCAAATTAAATTACGCAATTTGCGTAAAGTCTTTTTTCAATAGGACTTCCAGAGCGCTGATATTACAAGCTTTTTCTGGGAGACCAAAAAGTGAGTGGTACAGCCTATCCCGCAAGACTCGTAACGCATTCAAAAAGTCAGTAGTTATGAGTTTTACACTACAAAGCTGTAGCATAAAACTTATAACTAAAGTGCTAAAAAGTACACTAACACCCATAAACTGCCTATTAACTCCTAAACTGAGGCCCTCCCGCATCGCAAACACTAAAACAAAATTATTAACCCCTAATCCGCCGCTCTCGACATCGCCGTCACTATAATAAACATATTAACCCCTAAACCGCCGCACTCCCGCCTCGCAAACACTAGTTAAATATTATTAACCCCTAATCTGCTGTCCCTAACATCGCCGCAACCTACATTACAGTTATTAACCCCTAATCTGCCGCCCCCAACGTCGCCACCACTATACTAAAGTTATTAACCCCTAAACCTAAGTCTAACCCTAACCCTAACACCCCCTAACTTATATATAATTAAAATGAATCTAAATAAAAATTCCTATCATTACCTAAATTATTCCTATTTAAAACTAAATACTTACCTGTAAAATAAGCCCTAAGCTAGCTATAATATAACTTATAGTTACATTGTAGCTAGCTTAGGGTTAATTTTTATTTTACAGGCAAGTTTGTATTTATTTTAACTAAGCAGAATAGTTACTAAATAGTTATTAACTATTTACTAACTACCTAGCTAAAATAAATACAAATTTACCTGTAAAATAAAACCTAACCTGAGTTACACTAACACCTAACCTTACACTACAATTAAATAAATACAATGACCTAAATTAAAAAAACAAAACAAAAACAATAAATTACACCAAATAAAAAAAGAAATTATCAGATATTTAAACTAATTACACCTAATTTAATAGCCCTTATCAAAATAAAAAAAAAAACTAGCCGACAATAAACTACCAATAACCCTTAAAAGGGCCTTTTGCGGGACATTGCCCCAAAGAAATCAGCTCTTTTACCTGTAAAAAAAAAATACAAACACCCCCCAACAGTAAAACCCACCACCCACACAACCAAACCCCCAAATAAAGTCCTAACTAAAAAAACCTAAGATCCCCATTGCCCTTAAAAGGGCATTTAGCTCTTTTTCAACTCTCAGACTTAGCCCTTTAGGTATTTAGCAATTCACTCCTTAGTAAGAAATCAAATTTATTTTTCCAAAATTTTAAATAGTATAGAAATTATATAAATATATAAAAAACAGATCTTCATGTAAACCACTTGAACAAATATAACAAGGATTTAATTGGTATAAAAATTAAACATGTTTCTCAGCAGTATTCCAATGGATTTTTCATCAGGTTCAACCAAATGGCTAGATTACGAGTTTTGCGGTATGAGGGAAAAAGCAGCGTTAAGGCTCATAACGCTGCTTTTTCACTACCACTGCTATTACAAATCTTGCAGGTTTAGGGGCACCGCACACTTTTTTGGCCTTAACGCAAATTAACTTGCGCAATTTGCGTAAAGTCTTTTTTCAATGGGACTTCCATAGCGCTGATATCATAAGCTTTTTCTGGGAGACCAAAAAGTGAGTGGTACAGCCTATCCCGCAAGACTCGTAACGCATTCAAAAAGTCAGTAGTAATGAGTTTTACACTACAAAGCTGTAGCATAAAACTTATAACTAAAGTGCTAAAAAGTACACTAACACCATAAACTGCCTATTAACCCCTAAACTGAGGCCCCCCCCATTGCAAACACTAAAACAAAATTATTAACCCCTAATCCGCCGCTCTCGACATCGCCGCCACTATAATAAACATATTAACCCCTAAACCGCCGCACTCCCGCCTCGCAAACACTAGTTAAATATTATTAACCCCTAATCTGCTGTCCCTAACATCGCCGCAACCTACATTACAGTTATTAACCCCTAATCTGCCGCCCCAACGTCACCGCCACTATACTAAAGTTATTAACCCCTAAACCTAAGTCTAACACTAACACCCCCTAACTTAAATATAATTAAAATGAATCTAAATAAAAATTCCTATCATTACCTAAATTATTCCTATTTAAAACTTAATACTTACCTGTAAAATAAGCCCTAAGCTAGCTATAATATATCTTATAGTTACATTGTAGCTAGCTTAGGGTTAATTTTTATTTTACAGGCAAGTTTGTATTTATTTTAACTAGGCAGAATAGTTACTAAATAGTTATTAACCATTTACTAACTACCTAGCTAAAATAAATACAAATTTACCTGTAAAATAAAACCTAACCTGAGTTACACTAACACCTAACCTTACACTACAATTAAATAAATACAATGACCTAAATTACAAAAAAAAACCCCCATTAAATTACACCAAAATAAAAAAAGAAATTATCAGATATTTAATCTACTTACACCTAATCTAATAGCCCTATCAAAATAAAAAAGCCCCCCAAAATAAAAAAAACCTAGCCTACAATAAACTACCAATAACCCTTAAAAGGGCCTTTTGCGGGGCATTGCCCCAAAGAAATCATCTCTTTTACCTGTAAAAAAAATACAAACACCCCCCAACAGTAAAACCCACCACCCACACAACCAAACCCCCAAATAAAGTCCTAACTAAAAAAACCTAAGATCCCCATTGCCCTTAAAAGGGCATTTAGCTCTTTTTCAATTGCCCAAACCCTAATCTAAAACTAAAACCCACCCAATAAACCCTTAAAAAAACCTAACACTAACCCCGAAGATCCACTTACAGTTTTGAAGACTGGACATCCATTCTCAACGAAGCCGGGAGAAGTCCTCAGCGAATCGGCAAGAAGTCCTCAGCAAGCCGGGAGAAATCTTCATCCAAGCCAGCAGAAGTGGTCCTCCAGACGGGCAGAAGTCTTCATCCAAATGGCATATTCTATCTTCATCCATCCGGCGCGGAGCGGTCCATCTTCAAGACATCCGGCTCAGAGCATCCACTTCAAATGAAGTCTTCTTCCCGAATGAATGTTCCTTTAAGTGACGTCATCCAAGATAGCGTCCCTTGAATTCCAATTGGCTGATCAGGCAATCGGAATTAAAGGTGAAAAAATCCTATTGGCTGATGCAATCAGCCAATAGGATTGAGCTTCAATCCTATTGGGTGATCCAATCAGCCAATAGGATTGAACTTGCATTCTATTGGCTGTTCCAAACAGAATTCTATCAGCCAATCGGAATTCAAGGGATGCCATCTTGGATAACATCACTTAAAGGAACATTCATTCGGGAAGAAGACTTCATTTGAAATGGATGCTCCGTGCCGGATGTCCTGAAGATGGACCCGCTCCACACCGGATGGATGAAGATAGAAGATGCCGTCTGGATGAAGACTTCTGACCGTCTGGAGGACCACTTCTGCCGGCTTGGATGAAGACTTCTCCCAGCTTCGTCGACGACTTCTTGCCGCTTCGCTGAGGACTTCTCCCAGCTTCGTTGAGGATGGATGTCGAGTCTTCAGAAACTGTAAGTGGATCTTCGCGGGTTAGTGTTAGGTTTTTTAAAGGGTTTATTGGGTGGGTTTTAGTTTTAGATTAGGGTTTGGGCAATAGAAAAAGAGCTAAATGCCCTTTTAAGGGCAATGCCCATCCAAATGCCCTTTTCAGGGCAATGGGGAGCTTAGGTTTTTTTTTAGTTAGGGGGTTGGTTGTGTGGGTGATGGGTTTTACTGTTGGAGGGTGTTTGTATTTTTTTTACAGGTAAAAGAGCTGATTTCTTTTGGGCAATGCCCCGCAAAAGGCCTTTTTAAGGGCTATTGGTAGTTTATTGTAGGCTAGGTTTTTTTTTTTATTTTGATAAGGGCTATTAAATTAGGTGTAATTAGTTTAAATATCTGATAATTTCTTTTTTTATTTTGTGTAATTTAGTGGGTATTTTTTTGTAATTTAGGTAATTGTATTTAATTTAAGTAATTTAATTGTAGTGTTAGGTGTTAGTGTAACTCAGACTAGGTTTTATTTTACATGTAAATTTGTATTTATTTTAGCTAGGTAGTTAGTAAATAGTTAACAACTATTTACTAACTATTCTACCTAGTTAAAATAAATACAAACTTACCTGTAAAATAAAAATAAAACCTAAGCTAAATACAATGTAACTATTAGTTATATTGTAGCTAGCTTAGGGTTTATTTCACAGTTATATAATTCCTATTTAAAACAAGTATTTAGTTTTAAATAGGAATTATTTAGGTAATGATAGTAATTTTTATTTAGATTTATTTTAATTATATTTAAGTTAGGTGGTGTTAGGGTTAGACTTAGGTTTAGGGGTTAATAAATTTAGTATAGTGCCGGCGACATTGGGGACGGCAGATTAGGGGTTAATAAATGTAGGTAGGTGGTGGCGATGATAGGGGCGGCAGATTAGGGGTTAGTAATATTTAACTAGTGTTTGCGATGCGGTTTAGGGGTTAATATGTTTATTATAGTGGCGGCGATGTCCGGAGCGGCAGATTAGGGGTTAATATTTATAATGTAGGTGTTGACAATGTTGGGGCGGCAGATTAGGGGTTAATAAGTGTAATATTAGGGCTGTTTAGACTTGGGGTTCATGTTAGGGTGTTAGGTGTAAACAAAAAATGTGTTTCCCCATAGGAATCAATGGGGCTGCATTACAGAGCTTTACGCTGCTTTTTTGCAGGTGTTAGGCTTTTTTCAGTCGGCTCTCCCCATTGATGTCTATGGGGAAATCGTGCATGAGCACGTAAAACCAGCTCACCGCAGCTTTCAGCAGCGCTGGTATTGGAGTGCGATATGGAGCTCAATTTTGCTCTATGCTCACTTCTTGCCTGATAACGCCGGGTTTATGAAAACCTGTAATACCAGCGCTGCAGGGAAGTGAGCGGTGACAATAACGTGCAAGTTAATACCGCACCCCTCATACCGCAAAACTCGTAATCTAGCCGAAAGTAAGTAAAGTTTGTGTGAACCTCTTGTAGTTGGATATACAAGTGATTAAAGGGACAGTACATTCAAAAAGTTAAACTTTTATGGTTAAGACTCTGCAATTTAAAACAACACAACTGGGAGCTAGCTGAAGACATTAGGTGAGCCAATTAGCCAATGACAAAATGTACATATGTGCAGTAACCAATCACCAGCTAGTTCCCAGTAATGAATTGCTGTTTTTGAGTCTACCTAGAGAACAAAGCAAATTTTATAATAGAAATAAATTGGAAAATTGTTTAAAATAGCATACTTTACTGTGTCCTAAAAATGTAATTTTGACTACAATCCCTTCAATGGTAAGGCATTTGACAACCATAACTGTATCCATGCCACAAGTAGTTGTAAAGATGTTTGATTATTTACCTAAAAGTCAATTATTGCATTTGAGCAAGAATTGTGCTAAATTTGATGATTTTGACATTTAGTCCTGTGACAGGGTAAGGTTGATGCTTCACAATTAAGAGTTTTTGACATCCTGAGCATAGTTTATTCCTACAGATAAGATGGTTTATTGTGTACCTACTACACATATAAGTGTTCATTTAGAGACAAAAAAAGAGATTCAAGAGATCCAGTTGCAAAAAATCAAGTGACTTTATTAGTGGATTAAAATCCTAGTGTATACCAGCACGGTAGCAGAGAGACAGCTGGCCCTACTAGTTTCGTCTTTTTTTGTCTATATTTATGGACTACAAGGAGTCCGCTTACCCTCAAGAGCCCACACAGCCTCTACTCCGCAATATCATATTGTATTCTCCCCTGTGAGAGCTGAAGATTCTACCGGCGCTGGAGCGCTCTGATTGGTTAAGCCTCACACACCCCCTCTCGGCATGTTCCGATGATGACGTCAGATGCCTAAGACTCGGGTGGCACTAATGAGAAAGGCAAGTCTAGTGTATAATTCCGCACAGGAGCAGCGGTTCACCAGGATGATGAAGCCTTTGACCTGGAAGCTGCCATTACTTTTCGAGTGAAATTTACAGAAGCTGACCATCTGTTATTGCGGGGTGAGTGTAAAGGCTTATACCCTCTGTCCTTCTTTTTCATATTGATTGACTGAGCATTAGCCCCACTAGCGCAGAGGAAATGAACATGTGCTCTCTATGGGGTTAACATATCTTTTGCATATACGGCAGGTTCTTATATTGGAGTACATATATAGTCATCTTTACTTTGAGTTACAGTGACTGCGAACCCTGGGGAATACTACTGTGTTTAAGTGTTCATTTATGTCATATTAAAAAAGCTTGTAAACACTTAGACATGATGACCTCTCTGCTAGGCTGTGTGTGTCCCTATAGTGCCATTGCTTATTTTTCTTGGCTGACCTGAAATATTGATTGTCTGTTGTGTGAATTGCTGGTTAATTGCCAGAGTTAAGAATGTTCCTTTTGTTTGCTAATTTTCAAACTATATTTTAATATCTCTTAATAAAATCATTATACCGAAGTGATTGAGTGATATTGTGACTTATCCTGCACTTCTTCAAATCAAGTAGAACACTCAGGTTTTATTTCATTACTATTCAGGAATATTTTAAGGTCCATAATAGTCAAAACATTTACATGCTCTAATTGTTATAGCATACAATTTAACGACTATCGACCCTGCACTACTGTGTGTTTAACCTCACAAATGGGGTGAAACACACAATAGAAATGCTGCTCAGGACCCATGGAGCACTGTAAGTCCTGAGCGGAACCCTCAGCTGATCCAATCAGCATCAATAGTCGCAAGACTCAGATGTGCAACAAGTGCTGCTTATTGGATTAGTGGTGGGTTCTGCTTGGGATCAGTAGTGCTCTGCGGGTCCCAAGCAGCACTTTTACTGTGTGTTTAACTTCTTTGCAGAACCATAGACGTTAAATGCTCTGATGAATTACAGCAAGCCAAATGTTTGAATATTATGGCACTTTAAGGAATGTTTTGAAAAGAAAGATTATTTAATTATGTATAGCTTTGGAAAAAAATTAAGCAGATTTATCTTTGTGAAGACACATATTAGATTATTTTGAAAAAAACCTGGTTCCTTTTGCTCTAACAATGTTCCTCAACTCTGATGATTGGTTTTTCCAGCAGTACAATGCTCCATGTCACACTGCCAGGTCAATCAACGTGTGGAGGGAGGACCACCAGATCAAGACCATGTCATGGCCAGCCTACTCCAGACCTAAACACCAATGAAAATCACTGGAATGCGATCAAGAGGAAGATGGATGGTCACAAGTCATCAAACAAAGATGAGCTGCTTGGATTTTTGTGCCAGGAGTGTCATAAAGTCACCCAACAGAAATAAGAAAGATTGGTGGAGAGCATGCTGTCATGAGATGCAGGACACAGCATAGAAGGAACAACACTATTTTATTGCAGAGCATAGAAGTATACAGCTTGCACAACACATCTAACTTAGTAACTGGGACATAGACCATAATGGCTATAAACCACATCACCTGCCACTCTCATCACATCTCCCCCTTTTTCAAAGGATAAAGCATACATTTTTTTTTTAAGAGTACAACATATATATATATGTATGCAAGAAGCATGCAAAAATAGTTTTGTTTAGCGTACCACAAATAACAAGTTATAAGAATATATATTAACAACAAGAAATACAATCCTAACTTGGACATCGGGGTAGACTACCTAAGTCCACAGTGACCATGGGATTATTCTGCCCATACTTCTGGTCACTGCTCTAACTAGTGCTAATCCTGATAGCGGGCTGGAAGTTTCACCACTCTTACACTTGACGTCATTTTACATGAAATGTTCTCTGATACAGAAAAAGGTGATTGAGAGCCTGCTGGAAGCAAAGAAGTATCCCTGCTGTGATTTTGCTGAGGGGAAGGCACCCCTCTTAAAACAGGGGATCCCACTTGCTGTGGCTCTGATGCATCCAGTCTCAAACTCTCAGGTACTGGCTGAAGATGTATTCTATTTCGACGTGTGACTGTCCCTCCATCAGTAAAGACTACATAAGACCTTGGTTATGGAGAGCATTCAATTACCGTAGAAGGCATCTTCTCATCATCCAGTTTAACTCTGACATTTTGGCCCACATTCAACTCTTGCAAGGGCCTCACAGAGTGTTTTGTGTCGTAGAAGAATCAGTAACCCCTATTTGCCTCTTCATCCCTCCTAATGACCTCGTCCTGAGGAACAGAGCGGGTTGGCAGGAAGACACCCACATAGGGTAAAGTGGTGCAAATCTAATGTCCTAGCATCAGCTGTGCCGGGCTAAAACCCGTGGCTTGGATGGGAGTTGCCCTGTAGGCCAAGAGAGCTAGGTATGGCTCACATTGCTTCAAAATTAACTTTTTTGTTTGAACTGCCCTTTCAGCCATTACATTGGTCTGCGGGTAATTTGGACTTGATGTAGAATGGACAAAATCATATTCACTGCAGAAAGAACTGAACTCCATGGAGGCAAACTGCATTCCGTTATCGCTCACTAACTCCATTGGTATGCCCCACCGGGCGAACAGGCTCTTGAGACAAGTGATAACGTCTTGACTGGTGATCTCATTCAATGGTGCAATCTCCAAATACTTGGAAAAGAAGTCAATCACAACCAGGTACTTCTTCCCATGTAGTTCGCACACATCTGCAGCTATTTTCTGCCATGGCCTGCAGGCAGCGGGGTAGATATCAAGGGCTCCCTTCTTTGAGTAGGCCAGCGTTCCCGGCAAAAGGCATATTTTGACACCTGGCTTGCAATGTCGGAACTGATGCCAGGCCACCATACTGCCATAGCTGCCCTTTCTCTGCACTTTGTAATGCCCAAGGGGCCATCATTAATCCTGCTTAACATCTCCTGCCGCATGCTAACAGGAATGACAATGCGGTCTTGAAACAGCACTAAACCATCCAGCTCCGTGAGCTGCGACCTCTCTGACTGGTAAGAACTTAAAGACATAGGGCTGCGTAATCTGTTTTGCGCTCTACAAATAACCGATACTAATAATAATAAATAATAATAGTCTAGGCCAGTGGTTCTCAACCAAAGTGACCTCAAGGCCCGGTAAATTTTAGCTAGACATGTCCGGGGCCCAGTAGTTTATTTATATATATATATTTATATATACATATATATATATATATATTTATCTGTATATAGTGAGCAGCAGGGGCGGGCTGATCAGCCAGGCAAATAGGACCTGGGCCAAGGGACCAGCAAGTAGGGGGGCCCACAAATGGTATCTCCACGGATCTTGGTGCATTCCTTAAGCTGGAGTTTTCAGTTGCCCTATCAGTAACTAAGCAAATAAGTGTGGGTTTAGTGGGGGCCCTGGCAGGGGTCTGTCGCTGTGAGGGCCATGGAGTGTGGGGTCTGGTCCTGGAGTTTGGGTGCCCTTTCTCTGGCCCTTAATGTTGGGGTCCTGGCTCTGTAGGATGAGGGGCCTGTTTAGGGCAGGGCAGGAAGGCTACCATGTACATTTGCATACAATTTAATACATTTTGGTCAGTGTGAGACAGTGTTCCTGGGGCCTTGATTGGTCTCAGTCTGCACCTGGTTTGCAGTGGGGTAAGAGTGTGCAGTGGGGGCATGACAGGTCAGGGCCCACCAGCAGGGCTATCACGGCCCGGTACTGGGCCACGGCCCGGCTGTTGAGAAACCAGGGTCTAGGCTGCCCGGCTCTCGGGCCAACTTTCTTTTATGTACTTAATAACTTCTTGAAGGTCTGTATCTAAATGTGTCTCCTTTCTTATTTGCTCTAGCTTTCCTGACAAAATCAATTTGGATGCCAGAACTGAATCCACATACACCTTCACATCTGATTCCATTAAAATTTCTTCAGCGGCAGCCAGTGAGAGCCTGGAAAGTGTTTCTGCCACTACCAGTTGTTTCCCCGGCACATGCACTGCCTGAACGTTGAACCTGAGAAGCTATATCAGAAGTTTCTGGCATCTTAGGGGTGTTTTGTCAATATCATAGGAGTTGATTAAAGGGACAAGCGGTTTGTGGTCAGTCTCCAGACTAAATTTCTTTAACCCCTTAAGGACACGGCCATTTTTCAATTTCTTTCCCTGAAGGACCAGGGCTTTTTTTAAATTTCTGCAGTGTTTGTGTTTAGCTGTAATTTTCCTCTTACTCATTTACTGTACCCACACATATTATATACCGTTTTTCTCGCCATTAAATGGACTTTCTAAAGATACCATTATTTTTATCATATCTTATCATTTACTTTAAAAAAATGATAAAATATGAGGAAAAAATGGAAAAAAACACACTTTTTCTAACTTTGACCCCCACAATCTGTTACACATCTACAACCACCAAAAAACACCCATGCTAAATAGTTTCTAAATTTTGTCCTGAGTTTAGAAATACCCAATGTTTACATGTTCTTTGCTTTTTTTGCAAGTTATAGGGCCATAAATACAAGTAGCACTTTGCTATTTCCAAACCACTTTTTTTTCAAAATTAGCGCTAGTTACATTGGAACACTGATATCTTTCAGGAATCCCTGAATATCCCTTTACATGTATATATTTTTTTTTAGAAGACATCCCAAAGTATTGATGTAGGCCCATTTTGGTATATTTCATGCCACCATTTCACCACCAAATGCGATCAAATAAAAAAAAATGTTCACTTTTTCCCAAATATTTTCACAAACTTTAGGTTCCTCACTGAAATTATTTACAAACAACTTGTGCAATTATGGCATAAATGGTTGTAAATGCTTCTCTGGGATCCCTTTTGTTCAGAAATAGCAGACATATATGACTTTGGCGTTGCTTTTTGGTAATTAGAAGGCCGCTAAATGCCACTGCGCATCACACGTGTATTATGCCCAGCAGTGAAGGGGTTAATTAGGGAGCATGTAGGGAGCGTCTAGGGTTAATTTTAGCTTTAGTGTAGTGTAGTAGACAACCCCAAGTATTGATCTAGGCCCATCTTGGTATATTTCATGCTACCATTTCACCGCTAAATGCGATTAAATAAAAAAAAACGTAAAATTTTTCACAATTTTAGGTTTCTCACTGAAATTATTTACAAACAACTTTTGCAAGCATGGCATAAATGATTGTAAATACTTCTCTGGGATCCCCTTTGTTCAGAAACAGCAGACATATATGGCTTTGGCGTTGCTTTTTGGTAATTATAAGACCGCTAAATGCCGCTGCGCACCACACGTGTATTATGCCCAGCAGTGCAGGGGTTAATTAGGTCATTTGTAGGGAGCGTGCAGGGTTAATTTTAGCTTTAGCGTAGAGATCAGCCTCCCACCTGACACATCCCACCCCCTGATCCCTCCCAAACAGCTCCCTTCCCTCCCAAACCCCACAATTGCCCCCGCCATCTTAAGTACTGGCAGAAAGTCTGCCAGTACTAAAATAAAAGGTGTATTTAAAAAATAAAAAAAAAATTGTATAGCATATTTACATATGCAGCTGTGTAGGATCCCCCCTTAGCCCCCAACCTCCCTGATCCCCCCCAAACAGCTCTCTACCCTCCACCTCTAACTTACTGGGAGCTATCTTGGGTACTGGCAGCTGTCTGCCAGTACCCAGTTTGCAAATAAAAATGTATTTTTTTTAATTTTTTTTATTTATTTTCCTTTTTTCTGTAGTGTAGTGTAGCTTCCCCCCCCCCCACCAATCCCCCACCAATCCCCCACCCGCTCCCAGATCCCTTAGATTAACTTTTATTAGGGATTTTATCCCCCCTTACTGCCACTTCTGTACAATGTCTTTTTCCGTAGTGAAGCGGTTCCCACCCGCTCCCTCCCCGTGCACGCGCCCGCCCGCCGCCCCCCGTGCACGCGCGCGCTCCGGTGCGCACTCCCGACAACCCCGCCCGCGATCCCGCCCTCCTCTCTCTTCAGCCTTTCATCGATGGCCGCCCACCCGCCTCCCACGTCAGCTCCCACCCACCAACGATTGCGGCCATCGATGCCGGTGCAGAGAGGGCCACAGAGTGGCTCTCTCTGCTTCGGATGGGGGAAAAATGTTATTGCAGGATGCCTCGATATCGAGGCATCACTGCAATAACTGTAAAGCGGCTGGAAGCGATCAGGATCGCTTCCAGCCGCTTTAATCCCCAAAGTTGTACAGGGTACGTCGCTGGTCTTTAAAGACCAGGTTGTGTGCGACGTACCCTGTACGACTCGTGTCGTTAAGGGGTTAAACCCTTTAGGTAACGCTGGAAACGCTCACAGGCCCAAACTATAGCCAGGCACTCTTTCTCAATTTGGGCATATTTCAATTCAGCAGCCGTCCGTGTACGGGAACAGTAGGCGATGGGCTGTAGTTTGTTCTCATTCAGCTGCAGGAGGGTGGCCCCTAGCCCATAACTGCTTGCATCAGTACTAACCACTGTCTTTTTAGAATGGTCATAGAACCCTAACACTGGGGCAGACCCCAGCAGGGACTTTACCTGTACAACAGTTTTATCCTGTGAAAGACCCCAGACCCAGGCAACATCTTTCTTCAACAACTCTGTGATAAGGTATAGTACTGTGGATAAATCTGGAAGGAACCTGCCTACATAATTCACAAGGCCCAATATTTGTCTCAGCTTGTGTACATCAGAAGGACTTTTAATCTGTTCAATAGCAAGGATTTTCTCAGGGTCCAGCTTGATGCCATCTCCATTGATGATATGCCCAAAGTAAACTAACTCAGATTTTCTAAAATGGCATTTCTCTTTATTTAATTTCAGCCCGGACTCTCTAATGGTCTGCAGCACACAGCTCAATCGCTGATCATGTTCTTCCAATGTAGACCCATACACTAAAATGTCATCCATGATGACTGCCGTGCCCTTGTGGTCCCTTAGGAAGGAACTCATCTCTCTTTGAAAGATTTCAGGATCAGAGGATATCCCGAAGGGGAGTCTGCAGAAGCAAAACTTACCTACCGGTGTGAGATAGGTAGTCAATTTGCGGCACTGTGGCTCTAGAGGTATCTGCCAGAAGTCACTGGAAGCATCCAGTGTAGAGAAGAACTTCGCCCCAGCCAGTTTCTGAGCTATTTTTTCAAGCGTAGGCAGCACATATCTCTCTCTCTTCACCGCCTCATTCAGTCTTTTCAAGTCTATGCAAATGCATACCTTCCCGTTTTTCTCAACAACAGGCACAATGGGGGCACACTAGTCAGTTGCTTCAACAACCTCTGCAATAACTCCCATATTCTTCATACGCAGAAGTTCAATCTCCACTTGAGGCATGAGCAGTAAAGGAAATCTATGAGTAGTGGTAATGCTGTATGGGACTGGATCACTTTTAAGTGGTATTCGGACTGGGTTGCAATTCAGTAGGCCAAATTCACCAATCATGTCTTCCAAAATCTCATTCACTCTGGTGACCAGGCCCAAACCACAGGCTGCTTTTCTGTTCAATAGGTTGTTAACACACTGACCTCTAATCACATGTACCCACATGGTGAATTTCCTCTGCTTGTACTCGCCGCTAGCAAGAAATTTGCTCGCACAATTGATGCGGCCACCAGGACTATGAACTTTTGTTCTAACTTTCGCCAGCTAAGGCTGTCGAGGCAGTCTTATGAATGCTGCAAGGGACATAACAGTAACCCGCCAATCTTCATCTGAACCAGACCGTTCAACAACAGACCCTACAAAGGACCCTTCTTGACCCCCTGGTCACTATCCACCTGCATCTCCTTAATATATTTAGTTTTACAAAACACCCATTCGGTTACACTTTCTACATCTTTTATCTTTAACAGGGCATATGACATTCTGATCATGGGCACGGTTACACCGCGTGCAGTGAGCCTGCTGTGCCCATCCACTTCTGGGCCTATCTGTTGCCCTTGGTCTACTGCTTATACTGTGCCTTTCACCTGCAGCTTTAATGAAATGCTGCACTTCATCCACAATACTCTCAGACCTCAGATCAGCAGTTTGCTTTTTCACCAGTTCACTTTGGTGGGCCATCCTAATAGCCCCATCTAATGTTAATTCAGCCTCCAACTGTAGCTTCAGTGAGACCTCAGCATCTGCAATTCCTATGACTATTCTGTCTCTGATTTGCTCTTCTTTAGCAACACCAAACTCACAGAACTCAGCTAGTTCATACAGGCTGCGCACAAATGACTCCACAGATTCTCCCACATGCTGAGCACGTTTGTGAAATCAAGCCCTCTCATGAATCACATTTCTTTTGGGCACAAAGTGAGCACCAAATTTGTTCATAACTATTTCAAAGTCAAATTCTTCCCCTTCTTGGAATGTAAAGGCATTAAACGCTGGCTCCACATCTTTCCCCATAGAGTATAAAAGAGAATTAACTTGTACTTCACCACTCTCCTTGTCCAACTTGGAAGCAATCCTGAAGCGTTGAAACCGCTGACGCCATGTGGGCCAAGCTGCAGGCTGAGAGAAATCAAAAGGCTAATGTGGGGTAAACTTCAATATCGTCATTACTCAGAAAACAAAAGCCCAGGCAAGTACTTCTGACACCATGTCATGAGATGCAGGATACAGCATAGAAAGTACAACGCTATTTTATTGCAGAGCATAGAAGTATACAGCTTGCACAACACATCATGAAAGGAAAAAAATTGGGTTTCATGTCTTTTAAGCTGCAAAAAAGTAATACATGTTTATTGCAAACTTTATATGCACACAATTCTTTATTTAAATCATTATTATTACTTTTTGATATGAATTTTCTGCTATTAGTTTGCACCAATCATGTGTTGTTTTACAAAGTAACCAAATGCTAGAAACAGTTCATTTAAAGTATACAAAATATCTATGAAACCATTTGTCTTCTCACAAAACATCAGGGACAATTAGTCGTGTTTAAGAGTGCTGTTTATCCCTAAACATGAATTCAGATATATGGAACAGTGACATTTATACTAGACATGTGCATGGCGAAAAGATTTTGTTTGGTTCGGATCGATTCTGATTTTTTCGAATTTCGGTTCGGAGCGATTCGAATTCGGAAAAATTTGAATCAATTCAGTTCGGATTTGTTTCAGATTCATTCGGATTCGAATAAATTCGGTTCGGATTTGTTTCAGATTCATTCGGATTCTAATAAATTCGGCTGGATTCGGTTCGATTCGGTTCGGTTCAGAAATTCGGAATTTCAGTAAGTGTTAGGTGGGATTAGACTAGTATTATGTACTGTATATTAGGTGTAACCCATAGCAGAGTGATATAACCTAATATACTGTACAATACTAGTGTAATCCATGGCCATCCGAATCTACCGAGTAAATCCGAATAAATCCGAATAAATCTGAAGTAATTCGGATTTATTCGGTAGATTCGGCACTATTTTAATTCAGAGATTCGGTTCGATCCAAATCTCAGAATTTGCCGAATTTGCCGAATTTCCGAATCGAACCGAACCGAATCGCACAGTCTAATTTATACTATTTTATATTTATAGGAAGCCATTGACAAAGTAATCAAATTGAGCAACAGGAAAGTAGACCACCACATCAACTCAATGAATCAAATATTCATGGGAGCATGGCATCTTTTTAACTCCTTGCAGGGCAAACAAGAATTAAGCCTCACTATTAAGCGGTATTATATGCAGCCCTGTCCATATAGGCTTGCGCATGGGTGAAGGAATCTTTTTTGTTATATGATATTACTTGATATAGTATATATTGAAAACCCTATCTTTTTAGATGGTATTGAATAATATAAAAGAGAATTAGTCTGAACCGACAACTACTGTAAAAAAGGCTACTTGAAAGTTCAGCTGGAGGCAGAGCTTCTTTGGTTTATAATTTCTCAGGGCCCAAACATATTATTTATTTATCAGCAAACATAATATATTTATAAGCTTGGGGCATTAGAGGATTAAAATCCTAATTACATAGTTTTCACAAGAAGTACGATAAAATTATGATACCATGTACTGTATTACAGATTATAATGGAAATGCAAGATTGAAAAGATTAGGCAGAGACATTTACATTTTCTTAAAATGGTTCAATGTTAATTAATTATCAGCGAAAAATTTAAATAATTGGAATAGTAAGAGAAACTGTGGGATGTTGATTTGTATAAAAGAAGGTTACTGTTTTTTTCATAGATACAGGTCTCAACTCACGTAAATAAAATATAACTAGTAAAGAATAATTGATTTTTTTACCATTAGGTGCAAAGATTCAGAGATTATGGGGCATATTTATCAAGCTCTGTATGTAGCTTGATGCCCCTTGTTTCCGGCGAGCCTTCAGGCTTACCGGAAACAGAAGTTATGAAGAAGTTATAAAGCAGCGGCCTAAAGACTGCTGCTCCATAACCTGTACGCCTGCTCTGAGGCGGCAGACAGAAATCAACCCGATCGTATATGATCGGCTTGATTTACACCCCCTGCTAGCGGCCGATTGACAGGGGGAGGCATTGCACCAGCAGTTCACAAGAACTGCTGGTGCAATGATAAATGCCGATAGCGCATGTGCCGCAATGTGCAGCGGACATGATACGCTAATTCGCTCGCACATTGGTAAATAGGCCCCATTATATCTTTTAGAATATTCATGTGAAAATCAGTTTGTAGGTTAATGATTAGGCCTAACAGATTATCAGAGAACATAACTAACTGCAAATCAGAATATTTGGTTTCAGACTATGTTAAATAACGGCAAAATGAAAATCCACAACATATAGAATATATTGTAAAACAACAAAGAAGACCCAGTTGTAGTGAAAGAGATCTTGGATAAAAGAAGTGACTAGGGGTCTGATGATGGAGAGAAATCACACAGAATCTTCGGGGACTTTTTGAGCATTATATTGCAAAGTAGGTGTCCAATCAAGAACACTGGATAACTAGATAAATAGCTCTCAAGCTAAAATTTCCTGTAATAAAATTATTTGAGGGACCTCACAGTGCTGATGAGACTTCCAAGATAATCTCACCAGAGTAGAGAGCTTTAGATCATGTGACCTTGTGTTTTGACCTGGTACCTGTTGTTTGAGCAACATGGTGATAGATGAATGTGAGCTCACACCTTTATTTTGGTTGTTTGACTCTTTACTTTAATTCTATTATCAAATGTACTTTTTCTCTTAGTATCCTTTTTTGAAAAACATACATAGATAGGATCTTAAGCAGCAATGTACTACTTGTCAATGGTGGCCACACATGTAAGTATTTTGTCTCACTGTGTCATGTCCCTTTAAATATGGGAGTGTCTATCCTGCTTCAGCCCTATATAACTCCTTATCACACTCTCCTAGTTGCTTAGTATTGGAGTCTTATGCTATAGGACTGCTACAGCCAAGCCTATCTTCTCTGCAAACTGTGTCTGCCTCTTTTGCCTGTCAGTTCCGGATTTCACAGAGCTGTGACGTCACACGCCATCCTGCTTCACACAGCAGCAACACACAGTTCAGCTGCACTGTCTCCCAGACTGCCAGGACTTGCAAGCTCCTAATTCCTGCGGACCCTCTAATAATTTCTCAAGTAAGACCTGCTCTTAACATTCACTCTCCTGTGACTCAAATCATATATGAGCATACCAGACTCTTGTTTATCATATATATTTGCAATTGCTAAATCTATCTGAGCCAACTTTAATTAGCTATCTTAAAATACTCACTAAAGTTAGTTACTTATTATTTAGCTTTTTGCCTGATCTTTTTTTATTGCCTGTACTACTGAAATTCCAAACTAGTTTGTAATTATATTTTTCTATGTATCCATACTGGGGTTTCTATGTGTTACACTGCTGCAATTGTTTAGTGTTTACTCACAGGTGGCAGCTGTAGTGTAATCACCATTAACCCCTGCTAATAACTGAACTATGATGTCTGGGACTATCTTTTACTCTGATAGTAATTAATGATAAATCCCAGTATTCTTTGAACAACACACATAGTATTTTAAGTTTATTTCTTTTAACTCAGCAGTTGAGGTTCTTAAAAATAAATTCCTTGCCTTACAGGATACGGCAAGACTTAAATCCTGACAGAATACTAAGCCAGAAAAATAAACATGGACCCAGCTGAGTTAACTGCACACATGCAAACCCTTAGTCATAGGGTAGATTTACTCACTGATGGGTTAAATACCCTAAAGGCAGAAAATGATAATTTAAAAGCTTATATAAAAGATATTGTAGAAACAAAAATTCATGCTATAGAACCACAAGTCAGTCTCCCTGAATTATTTAAAGGTGATAGAACACAATTCAGAGATTTTAGAAATGCATGTTTTCTTTTGTTTACCCTAAAACCACAGACATATCCCACAGATAGAGTAAAGGTTCTAACAACCATATCTTTTCTTAGAGGTGAGCCCAGGAGCTGGGCAAACAGTTTTTTTGAAACAAATGATAACATACTCAATTCATTAGATGCTTTCTTTACCGCCTTAGCCCAGTTGTATGATGATCCATATAAACAAATGACTGCCGAAAATGCTATGAGGTCATTGAAGCAAAAGAAAAGATATGTAGAGGAGTATATCACTGAATTTAAGAAATGGGCAAAAGATAGCCAATGGAATAACCTTTCTCTAAGGAATCAATTCCGACTAGGCTTGTCTGAAGGTATTAAAGATGAGTTATCTCGAGTTGACCTTCCCCCCACCTTAGAAGAATTAATAAATCTCAGTATCACTATTGATAGACGCCTTAGGGAAAGGCAACAGGAAAGGTCTTACCAGGACACCACTCAAAAACGTCATACCCACACCCCTGCACACATACCACCAATAAAGCCCCCCACTGAGCCTATGGACATTGGGTTTGTGAAAGGACCGCTTACAGCACAGGAGAAACTAAGACGCCGCAGTCAAAATCTCTGCATGTATTGTGCAGCAGAGGACCATGGGGTTAAGGACTGTCCTGCGCTTCAGCGACAGAGCCGTGGTAAGACAATGTCACATACTGAATGTTTAGGTAGTTATACCTCTGCTACAACCTACCATAAATTCCCACTTCTTTTACAGTGGGACCAATGTCGCCTCAACGCCAGTGGAATCATTGATTCAGGAGCAACTGCAAACTATATTGATGTACAATATACTAAGGATAATAAAATACCTTTGGTGAAAAAGCAGACTCCTGTGTATTTGCGAGTTATTGATGGTAATAATATGGCCTCAGGCCCCGTAATGTATGAAACTGTACCTTTACTTGTAGTGACACAAGACCATCATAGGGAATTTCAAACTTTTGATGTCATTTCATCCCCCATTGTACCCATCATTCTAGGGTTAAACTGGCTATCACTACACAACCCCTGTATAGTCTGGTCACCATTCTCCATTTGTTTTAACTCTCACTACTGTAAGACAACTTGTTTCCCACCACTCATACTGCATACTATAGAGAAACCTTTAGAATTAGACATACCTCAAGAATATGCTGACTTCAATGACGTTTTTAGTAAAAAAGAGTCAGAAAAACTTCCTCCACATAGGAAGTATGACTGTCCTATTGAGCTCCTCCCAGGATCAGATATCCCTTATGGACACATCTTTCCATTGTCAAAACCTGAACTAGACCACTTGAAAACATACCTTGATGATAACCTAAGGAAAGGCTTTATCCGTCCTTCTACATCCCCAGCAGGTGCGGGGATGTTCTTTGTAAAAAACAAAGACGGATCTTTACGCCCAATAATCGATTATAGACAACTAAATAAAAGGACAGTAAAGAATCGTTATCCTCTCCCACTGATTCCGGAGCTTATTGAGAGACTACAGGGAGCTAAATTCTTTACCAAGCTTGACCTTAGAGGAGCCTATAATTTAATTCGAGTAAGATCTGGAGACGAATGGCTGACGGCGTTCCGCACCCGTTACGGGTTGTTTGAATACACCGTCATGCCATTCGGACTCTGTAATGCTCCCGCGACATTCCAGTATTTGATAAATGATATCTTTAAGGATATCCTGGATGTCTATCTTGTTATTTACTTGGATGACATATTAATCTATTCTAAGACCCTACCTGAACATATATCACATGTCAGACAAGTCCTTAGCAGATTGAGAAGCAACTCCTTATATGCCAAGGCTGAGAAGTGCATCTTCAACTCCAATAGCATAACTTTCCTTGGTTATTGCATCAGTGCTTCGGGCATTAGCATGGAGGATAACAAGATAGATGCTGTTAAGAATTGGCCTACCCCTGAATGTAAAAAAGACATTCAAAGATTCATGGGGTTCGCCAATTTCTACCGGAAATTCATCAAAAATTTTGCCTCCTTATCAAGACCATTAACAAACCTCACTAAAGCAAATGTTCCATTTCGTTGGACCCCAGATAGTCAAAAGACTTTTGAATTGTTTAAAGCACAGTTTACCTCTGCACCTATTCTTAGTATACCAGATCCTGAACTACAATATATATTAGAGGTCGATGCCTCGGATTATGCTGTGGGCGCCATTCTATCACAGAGACTCTCTCTCAAGAAACCGTTACATCCAGTTGCCTTCTACTCTCGTATCATGACTCCATCTGAAATACATTACCCCATTGGGGATAAAGAGCTGTTGGCAATCAAGGTCTCCCTTGAACATTGGCGACACTTGTTGGAAGGTACCATTCTGCCTATCATTATTTTCACGGATCACCGAAACCTTCAATTCCTCCAATCCACCAAGACTCTCACCGCACGACAAGTAAGGTGGAATTTATATTTTTCCAGGTTCAATTTTCTTATCACATACAGACCCTCCTCACGGAATGGCAAGGCTGATGCCTTATCAAGACAATACAAGAAACCACCAAACCTACTTAGTAAGGATACTGTCATTCCAACAGAAAAGTTCATTGCCTTTTCATTTGATTCCACATCATTCCTTAAGGAAGAACAAGAGAAAGATATTACTAAACCACTAACTGTTATGCAACGGGGCTCAGATGGTTTACATTATCATCAAGACAAGTTATATATTCCCCCATCCACCAGGCAGTTGGTTTTACACGCTATACATGATGCACCTCTAGCAGGGCATACGGGCCTTCGTAAAACACAAGATTTAGCTAATAGATCTTTCTGGTGGCCAACAATGCATAAGGATATCTCAGATTATATCTCTTCCTGTGGAGTTTGTACCTTATCTAAAAGAAGCAAACGGCCTCACTATGGATTACTTATGCCAGTAGCAACACCAAGTAGACCTTGGGAAGAAATCGCCTTGGATTATATAGTGGATTTACCACGCTCAGGAACTGATACCACAATCCTTGTTGTGGTAGACTTGTTCAGTAAGATGTGTCATTTTATACCATATCGGAAGTTACCCACTGCTGCAGAAACCTTACAATTACTGCTCACTCATGTTTTTAAACATCATGGATTACCTAAGACTATTCTAACAGATCGGGGAACCCAATTCACAAGTAAGTTTTGGCTGGAATTCTGCAAGGCTTTTCAAATAGAGAAAAGATTGTCTACAGCTTACCACCCTCAGACAAATGGGCAGACCGAGAGATGCAACCAATGGTTGGAGCAGTTTCTCAGAGGATTCTGTTGTGATCAGCAACATAAATGGTCATCTTTTCTTCCTTACGCAGAGTTTACTTATAACAACACAGTACACTCTACTACCAAGCTCACTCCGTTTTTTGTTAATTATGGATTCCATCCCACTTTCCATCTTCTACCTGACATCTACTCTTCATCTCCATCTGTCACACAGACTACTAATGACATTGCAACTAATTTCTCATCTGTCCGCTCTGCTATTGATGATGCTAAGCGAATACACAAGCTACATTATGACAAGAGGAGAACTCCTGCACCAAAGTATTCCGTTGGGGATCTAGTTTGGCTCTCCACGAAACATCTGAAGTTAACCACTCCTTCTAAGAAATTGTCGGTCCTCTACGTTGGGCCGTATCCAATAGATCGCATCATAAATGAGAACGCTATGAGATTAAGGTTACCACCTACAATACGTGTACACCCTACCTTCCATGTTTCCTTACTGAAACCGTATCGAGCCCTTAGATCACCTCCTGACCAAGTATCACTTACTCCAGTAACTGTGGACCCTGATACAGAATACGAGGTCCAAGACATATTGGACTCCAGACAGATGAGAGGTACTCTTCAATACCTTGTCAGGTGGAAGGGGTATTCTCCTGACGAAGATTCCTGGGAACCCGCAGCTAACATTTCTGCTCCCCGGTTGATCTCTAGGTTCCATCAGCGGAATCCTGATCGCCCGCATCCATGAGCCGCGGAGCTGCTCCTTGAGGGGGGTGTCATGTCATGTCCCTTTAAATATGGGAGTGTCTATCCTGCTTCAGCCCTATATAACTCCTTATCACACTCTCCTAGTTGCTTAGTATTGGAGTCTTATGCTATAGGACTGCTACAGCCAAGCCTATCTTCTCTGCAAACTGTGTCTGCCTCTTTTGCCTGTCAGTTCCGGATTTCACAGAGCTGTGACGTCACACGCCATCCTGCTTCACACAGCAGCAACACACAGTTCAGCTGCACTGTCTCCCAGACTGCCAGGACTTGCAAGCTCCTAATTCCTGCGGACCCTCTAATAATTTCTCAAGTAAGACCTGCTCTTAACATTCACTCTCCTGTGACTCAAATCATATATGAGCATACCAGACTCTTGTTTATCATATATATTTGCAATTGCTAAATCTATCTGAGCCAACTTTAATTAGCTATCTTAAAATACTCACTAAAGTTAGTTACTTATTATTTAGCTTTTTGCCTGATCTTTTTTTATTGCCTGTACTACTGAAATTCCAAACTAGTTTGTAATTATATTTTTCTATGTATCCATACTGGGGTTTCTATGTGTTACACTGCTGCAATTGTTTAGTGTTTACTCACAGGTGGCAGCTGTAGTGTAATCACCATTAACCCCTGCTAATAACTGAACTATGATGTCTGGGACTATCTTTTACTCTGATAGTAATTAATGATAAATCCCAGTATTCTTTGAACAACACACATAGTATTTTAAGTTTATTTCTTTTAACTCAGCAGTTGAGGTTCTTAAAAATAAATTCCTTGCCTTACAGGATACGGCAAGACTTAAATCCTGACACACTGTGTCGTCAGTGAGCTCCCAGAAATGCATTGCTTTTCTGGAGTTAACTTACAGCTAGATTATGAGTTATGCGCGCTATAGGGAAATTAACGAACGCAACAAAAGTTGCGTTAATTCACCTCCTATAGCACAGACATTACAAGTTTTGAAACAGACGGCTTGTGCATGCGATACGGGGGTTTTAAGCTCCATACCGCCAAAAATACAAGCACTGTTTTGACGTGCTCATGAACGCTTTCCCCATAGACATCAATGGGGAGGTATGTCAGAAAAAAACACCTGAAGCGCGGAATGAAAAGCTCCGTAACGCAGCCCTGTTGAGGTCTATGGGGATAAAAAGTTACGTTTAAACCTAACACCCTAACATAAAGCCTAAGTCTAAACACCCCAATCTGCTGCCCCCGACATCGCCGACACCTACATAATGTTATTAACCCCTAATTGGCTGTTGCTGATATTGCCGCCACCTAAATAAATTCGTTAACCACTAATCTGCCGTTTTCCGATATCGCCGCCACTATACTAAAGTTATAACCCCTTTTCCCTCGCACCCCAACATCGCCCACACTATAATAAATCTATTAACCCCTATTCCGCCGCTCCCCGACATCGCGGCAACTAAATAAAGCTTTTAACCCCTAAACCTCTGGCCTCCTACATCACTACCACTAAATAAATCTATTAACCCCTAAACCGCCAGCCCCCCACATCGCAACAACCTAAATTAAACGATTAACCCCTAAACCTAACCCTAACGTAACCCTAACACCCCCTAACTTTAACATAATTAAAATAGAGATAAATTAAAGTTACAGTTAACTAAATAATACCTATTTAAAACTAAAAAATACTTACATGTGAAATAAAACCTAAGCTAGGTACAATAGAACTAATAGTTATATTGTAGCTAGCTTTAGTTTTATTTTTATTTCGCAGGTAAGTTTGTATTTATTTTAACTAGGTAGACTAGTTAGTAAATAGTTATTAACTATTTACTAACTACCTAGTTAAAATAAATACAAACTTATCTGTGAAATAAAACCTAAGCTGCCTTACACTAAAACCTAACATTACAAAAAATAAAAAAAACTACGATTACAAAAATAAAAAACACTAAAATTACAAAAAACAAAAAAACCTACCATTACAAAAAATAACAAACAAAATGTTCTAAAACAATAAAAATGATTCCTATTCTAATACACTTAAAAAAAAAAAAACACCCCAAAATAAAAAGCCTAATCTAGAATAAACTACCAAGGGATCTTCATCCAGACGTTGAAGTCCTCATCCACGCGGCGAGAAGTCTTCATCCAGGCGGCCTCTTCTATCTTCATCCAGGCGGGGAAGTCCTCATCCAGGCGGCGAGAAGTCTTCATCCAAACGGCCTTTTCTATCTTCATCCCGGCAGCATCTTCTATCTTCATCCCAGCGAAAATTCAAATCACCCAATAGGATGAGAGCTACTGAAATACTATTGGCTGTTCAAAACAGCCAATAGGATGAGAGCATCTGAAATTCTATTGGCTGTTCAAATAGCTCTGAAGAACAGTCCAACTCAGTAGCAAAACGGAGAGAAACAGAGACAAATAACCAAGTAGAGGTCCAGCGCACTTCGGGTTAAATAGCCAAACTAGAATTCAGAAGTTAGGTCAAGGAGAAGCCACCAAAAAAAACCCAAGAGGAATAAAGAGATCAAACAGAGGAAGCACACCCAAACTGTTGCAAACAACAAACTGTTGAGAAGGAAAGACATTCTGCATCATAAATAGGCACCTTGTTCATGCCAAAGAAAAAAGGCAAGTCAATGCGGCACACAACCCAATGATGCGGGCAAACAACACATGTCTAGATGATGTAAGCTAGAGTGGTGCAAAAATAGGATGCCTTTTCAGAACAAGTAATCTGAAAGAACTGCTGTAAATACTTGACATTATTACCCTCAGTGATCTCACCACAAGGAATCTACTTAGTATACCCCTAATTAAATTGTTTGACAAGAATGGGGGCATGAATTTCTTAAAAAAAAACCTATAAATGGTCCATAAAAATCTATCCCTTCCAGTGCAACAATAATTATGGCCAATTTGTTTGGAGTCCAGAATCCTAGTTACTTTGTAGAAAAAGTAGGAAATGGTTACTTATTGAAGGTTTTAGAAGAGACACATGTAGACTTGAACAGCGTTCATACATAGAGATTTAGGTAACACAAGATTGTAGGCAAAAAGACTGACTTAATGATTAACTTGAAAATGACTGAAAGATCAAGCTTAGAAGTAGGTTACTCAAGTATGAGATGAAATACAGTTACATATCGCAGGTTTGAGGAGAGACAAAGATGGATGTGTACAAAGCATGCAAAGGCTCCATAGGGTTTCAAGGAAGCATTTATCTGGGTATTATAAGTGAGTTTTGCCAAGGTTAACAGTTCATACCAATTATTCTTGTATGAGCCACACTAGCAATGAATATACACATCCAGTTTTTGATTAGTTTTCTCCATCTGGCCATTAGCTGGGGATAGTGGGCAGAAGAAAGGGAGACTTAGGTTCCCAACAGTTCACAAACAGTATGTTAGAATCTCAATACAAACTGGAAACCTCTATCCGACTATATTAGTTGGAATGGCCCATAGTCAGATGATGTGAGAAACAAAAAACACTACTTTAGGTAAAGGTAGTCCAGTTACAGGAACAAAATGTACTATCTTGGTAAAGTGGTCTACAAACAGCAATATATTATTAAATCCTTTGGACAATGATAGATCAGTAGTTAAATGTGTCCATTGTTGTTTAGGAATAAAGCATGGACATCTAGGGGTTGTCCTGAAAATGTAGGCAGCACTTATAGAGAAATTATCAGCAGTCCTATGCTATTGAGCACCATGGACTCCCAACAACTGACCTTGATGGGTAACGGATCTTAAGTCGATATTGGCCTGATTGCAATATCAGGCTGTCATAAGATTCTGGGGTGAAGAAAACCAGTACAGAAAGTTCTTTATGTAGCATCAGGAGTTAAATCTATTTTGTTTTGCCTTTTTTCACTGTTTTTTTATCATCACAAATTCATTTTTATTTGTATGACAATTGAGTTTTTCTCATGGAAGAATAATAGGGAGCCCATGGTCCAAAGGATGATATTTGTTTTCTTATATCTACTATAAATGTTCTGGAAAAATAATGGGAGTGACCAACTTTATCACTAATCAAGGACATCCAAATAAAAGTAGCAAATTTGTCTCATTTTGGCATATATTATATAATGGCAAAAAGCAACATCTTGTGTTATAAGATATTTGTTGTTTATAGAAAAAAAAATATGTTTTTGTTTATTTTTCCCTATTACAAAGACGCAGATTCCAAAGTAGCCAGTCACAGTCATACACATGTCAATGGTATTAACATTTACATATGAGATCTCTGTTAAAAAGGGAGTTACACACAATACACAGGGTAAGTTGATTTACTGTCAGACTGATATGGGGACACCAAGGGACAATGACCTATGCAGAGCAAGACATGATGACCATATAACATCCAACCCAGATGGGGTTTAACTACAGCTTTTCGAGCTCGGAAAGGATTGTTGCGTAAAAGGCGATTGCACGAGCACAATCACGATTTTTCAAGACTTGTTATATCAGGGTAATGAAAATTGATTGAGAAAAGACCATATCGCGTATGGAAAACACATACAGCGCAACTTATAATCTTGCCCCATATTTGGTATAGTTAAATTGTGCAAAAGTTATCCTAATCGTTCCTAGTGCAAGTAGTGTAAGTACCTCACACAAAGTGTAAAAGACACATTTCCACTAATGAAAGTGTTGTGTTCTTTTTTTCAAACTTCTTTGAACCGAAACTTGTGAATAGGGCCGCCATCGGGGGTGACAGGGGTGACTCCTGTCAGAGGCCCAATGGGCCAGGGGGCCCCATGAGGCAAGAATTACATTACATTTTTATTTATTTTTTAATTTTTTAATTTTGGCAGCCACCAGAGGGTACTACAGCAGAGTGCTATTGAGCGTGGGAAATGTTATTGCAAGGAGTAAAGCATTAGAATTTGAGAGGACTTCTGAGTGTGCACTAAACTACTATGCACAGTGTGAGACAGACTTAGCACTTAAGTTTGTACAGTGTGTGCCTTAGTCAGACGGCAGATCACTTTCATTTGCAGAGGACGTAGGACTTACTTAGTAAATGTTTTTTTATTTCTTTGTGCGATTTCGGATTGTAACTTCAGTGTGGTAGTTGTACGGTGGGGCCAAAGGTCCATAAAAACACATTTTTTTAGCAATATGCAGCAGTGTATTTATGATTTTATTACAAGGACAGAGACTTATATTTTGCATAAGCCTTTTCCTGTACTGCTCAACAGCCATTCAAAGTTACCATAAACATCTTAAACATTTAACATAGAAAGAATAGAGATGAAAACAATAACCAATGAAAAACAACCCTGAAACAGACCAATTAGAAATGGTCATCATATTATAAACAGTCCACACATATTCCCAACTGCCTCTTTTCTCTTTGCTGCTCCTAAAATAAGTATTACTCTGTGGAACTCATTACAATTTTTTTTGTGCTAATGTATTAAAATCGTTGGTTTATTCATATTGTTGTTTCTTATATTTGTGCTTTAACCTTTTTCTTATGCTATCGTTTTCACTTTACCTCTTTTTTCACTTTTTTTTTTTTATTTACTTTACCTATATCTTTTATTAATTGTGGGCTCTTACTTCTCTCATGGTCTGCACCTTACATGCATCTATACTCACTACTCTCCTGTCGGTTTCTCCTCACAGCCGACATCTTACGCTACGTCGCGCGACCACGCCCCCATTTTGTGACGATGTTGGTTTTTTCCTCCACCTGACTGACGCAGCTCTCTCAGCTCACTCCCGCCCACTCCTTCTTACTGTTGGAAGCAAATACAAAGTTGCAATTTCATCTGTTAAGTCTTGTTACTTCACAGTGTGCCTTATTATTTATTTACATTCATTTAAGTGTGGGATTTTTTATCTATATGCTGACAGTTTTGCTAAATTGTTTATTAAGACTGACTAATAAAAAATTTAAGTTTTATTTATTTTTATTATATTTGCTCAATCTCTTAATTTAGTTTTTTCTTATTAACTATTTGAAATATTTAAATTATTTCTATTAATTTATTCATATTATATAAAAATGTCTCAAGAAGATTCCCTTTCTTTCAATGCAGAATCTGTTAAAAATTTAATTGATTCCTCTATAAAGGATTTGAGACATCAATTTCAGACAGCTTTTAAATCTGTCAAAAATGCTTCTGGATCACCCAGAAAGGCTTCTCATAAAAGAAAGCATTTATCTAAAAAATCTAAACATAATGTTTTTGATGATAATTTTGTTGAAGGGTGTCCAGTCTGTCCAAATCAGACACAAGAGTTAAATCTCGCAAACTAATAAGTTTAAATTCAGATTCAGAGTCTGACGTTTTTGCTCCTAAAAAACGTGCTGCCAAGAGGATGGTAGACTTGGTCTCTATAACTGAGTCTTCGGACTTCAATATGGATACTGATGTTAACAGTGATGTTAATTCTTGGCAGTCTATTTATTCTCCAGAATTTTCTGAGAGTTCTTCATCTGAATACACTCCTAAAGCCAAAAGAGCTAAGAAACGTAAAAAAGTAAAAAAATTAGTTAAAAAATCTAAAGCCAAACTAATTGAAAATGAAGGACTTGAATACTTGGACCCTGAGGATCTCCAACATCCTAGATCTTCAAATTGGAGACCTTCAAAAAGGGTCGCTAAATTTCTTGACCACTATTTAAGAAAATCCCTTTCTAATAAAGCTAGATCCACTTTAAAAGCTGAATGTCCTCGTCCAGACTTACCACATACAACTTCAATTACCCCAGAGATTGATGCAAATATCATTAAATTTGTAAAGAACAAAAAATTTAATCTCAAAAAAGGTCCTGACAGATATTTAAAAGCATGCCAGGATAGATATTTGGACTCTTTAGGTCCGATTATAAAAAAATTTGAGCTTACAGAGGAAGCTATTGTAAATAAAGTTATTTTAGATCCCTATACCGTAAGGCAATGGATCCAAAGATCTGTTTACTTATTCGGGGATGCCAACACCGCCATGTCCTCTCAACGTAGAAGAATGGTTTTAAGACGGATTGACCCTAAAATTTCCGATTTTGCTTCCACGGAGATGGGTCCTCAGGCTGAGGGCCTTCTTTTTGGAGATTTAGGATTGAAGGAGCTTAGTGCCTATGTAAACACCTTCAATTCCTTAAACAAAGTCAAGACTTCCACAAAAAAGATTTTTTATTCACAACCCAGTCGTGTTTTTGAATGGGCCGGGAAAGGACGAGGTCGCTTTCCCGGTCATTCATACTTCAATAACCGACCTCAATTCCAACAATTCCCTCCTCCCAACCCTTCCCTTACAAAATTTTCCCCCTCAAGACAACGTTCCTGGAATCCTAGATTCTCAAGAACAAAATCTCGCCCCAAGCCTTTCTCAGGTAAGACCATTTTCTTTACACAACACAAATTTTTCTCCACACAAAGTTGGAGGCAGATTATCCCTTTTCATAGAAAATTGGAAAGTAATTACTTCAGATACTTGGGTAATAGAAGCCGTTTCAGGTCTTTTTCTAAATTTTCAAATTCCCCCTTTACAAGTTCAGATCCCAAATCCTATTATCCTCACAAAAGAAGATTCAGTTTTATTAGATCAAGAGATAATCTTTAATTAAAACAAGCTATAGAACTAGCCCTGGATATCACAGATTCTTTTCTCAGCAACATATTCTTTGTGAAAAAGAAAGAGGGCTCTCTTCGTCTGGTAATAAATCTAAGAAATTTGAATGCCTTCCTTTCATAAAATCATTTCAAAATGGAGGGCATTCATCTTTTGAGGGATTGCCTGATGGACAAAGATTGGTTAGTGAGATTAGATTTAACGGATGCATACTTAACAGTTCCAATTCATTTTTCTCATCGCAAGTTTCTCAGATTTCTTTGGAAAGATTCTATTTGGCAATTTACTTGCCTCCCCTTTGGGTTATCTTCCGCTCCATGGGTTTTTACAAACATTTTAAAGCCAGTTGTAGCCTGGTTGAATTTGTTTGATTATTTATTTAGACGACATTCTCCTTATGAATCAAGAACCTTCTAGCATTCTTCTTCATCTAGATATGACTATAGATATTTTGAAGAATTTAGGTTTCCTGGTCAACTTCAAAAAATCAATTCTTATACCGTCCCAGAAATTAGACTTCCTTGGCTTTCTAATAGACACTACTGTTTCTACTCTGAGTTTACCTTTAAAGAATATAAAGAAAATAAAACTAGAAATTTCTCACCTTTTAAAGAAGAAATTCTTCCCTATCAGGACTCTTGCAAGAATTGTGGGACTTCTATCTTCATCTATTCAAGCAATCTTTCCTGCTCCCTTGCATTACAGAGCGTTACAAAGATTAAAGATATTTTATTTGAGAAAGGGTTTTTCTTATTCTCACAGAATTTCTTTATCAGAAGAAGCCAGAACAGAATTGATCTGGTGGCTTTCCAATATAGAAGCATGGAACGGCAAAGCTATATTTGGGAAAGCTCCAGATATTATAATAGAATCGGATGCAAGCAATTCGGGTTAGGGAGCCAGATGTGGTTCTCAAATAACCGCTGGCAAATGGTCCCCTTCGGAACGCAAGTTGCACATCAATTGCCTTGAATTGATAGCAGGCTCTTTTGCAATCAAGAGTTTTATCAAACAGAATTCTCTTTTAAGGATGGACAATATTTCAGCTGTTCGATATCTGAATCGTTTAGGTGGCACTCATTCCAAACAATTGTCAGATATCACAAGGAATTTAATTCATCAATGTCTTCAGAACAACATTTCTATCAGAGCAGAATATATTCCGGGTCTTTCCAATACAGCAGCGGCTTGGGGTTCTCGTTATATTCTAGACTCAAGCGATTGGAAATTACATCCAGATCTTTTTAAAAAAATTACTCCTTATCAGAGGTCCTTTCTCGATAGATTTATTTGCTTCCCGTCTCAACTATCAAATCCTTCCCTTTTTCAGTTGGCGCCCCGATCCGGAAGCTTTAGCCATAGACGCATTTATCCAATCTTGGCCACTTCAAGGAGCTTATGCCTTTCCTCCATTCTCGATGATTCCTCGAGTCTTGAATGTTGTCAGGAGGAACAAGATTTTGTTGACTCTGATATCCCCATTTTGGCCAACCCAGTCTTGGTACCCGTCCTGTTTCCCATGGTTCCTTATCTTCTATCAGATCCAAACAGAGATTTTCACGAACTAGTTCTTCAAGGTTCTCTCGGTCTTATTGCATGGGCAATTTCAGGGGATCCTGGGCTTCCAAAGGTCTTCATCAGCTAGATCATTATTACAAGATTCATGGGCACCAGGAACTAAAACATTTACTTATCCTCCTGGTCTAGATGGTCTGGCTGGTGCAGTCAGAGACATTTGGATCCCTTTTCAGCCCCTTTAAATGACATTTTTAATTTTATTTCTTCTCTCTTTGAGGAAGGTCTGGCTTATAGGTCTATTAATGTTTATAGATCTGCTATTTCTGTGGGTCATGAATTAATTAATAATTTCCCTATCGGACAACATATTTCTGTTTCCAGACTTATGAAATCTATAAAGATTGAGACCTTTTTCGGCTAAATATTCTTATTTTTGGGATGTTAATTTAATTTTTTCTCTCTTCAGTCTTGACCTTCTAATGAATCTCTTTCCCTTAAGCAACTTACTTGTAAACTTGCTTCTCTTCTTTGTCTTTTATCTTGTAGAAGAGTTTACGATGTCAAGGCTATAGATTTTTCATCAAAAATGTTTTCTCCTCAAGGTGAGATTTTTAATATCTCTAGAAGAACCAAATCTATGTCTTCTATATTTTATCCTTATTTTTCTGATCATCCCCTCTTATGTGTAGTTCTTTGCCTCAAAGAATATGAGAAACGTACTTCTTCTTTTCGAAACTCCTCTTCTAATCAACTTTTGATTTCTTTTTCTCCCCCTCATCTTCCTGTTTCTTCTACCTCTATTAGCAGATGGATTAAATGGATTATGAATGAAACAGGAATAGATAAATCTTTCACTTCTCATTCTTTAAGAGGAGCTGCGGCTTCAAAAGCTTTTTGTAAATCAGCATCTCTTCAAGAAATTCTTAATGCAGCAGATTGGTCTTCTGACTCTGTATTTAGACAATTTTATTTTAAACCTATAAATTCTTTACCTCAATGTTTATTAGATTCATATATATTTTTATTGTTAGCTTTAAACTTGCAAAATATAAGTCTCTGTCCTTGTAATAAAATTCCGATTATCCTAGCTTTGTGAAGGTATAATCTTGATTTTATTAAAGAGACAGAGACGATTATTTTCCCTTCCTATACCCATACCCTGTTTATGTTTTAATATTTTTTGCTCTTGTATATTTTCAGCTCCAGATCCCTTTTCAACTGGATTCTGAATTTTGGATCTCTTCAAGAGAGTTTCTTCAATTTCAAGTTTTTTCTGAAGATTTATCTTCCAGTTCTTCAAGATATCTTCCTTCGAGTCAAGTTCCATCGGATGGACTATGTTTCCAGTTTTTTCTTTATTTTTTTTGGTTTCCTGTTTCTTCATCTCTGTTTATGGATTGATTTCTGAAGATTACATTTTTTCCTTATCCAGCACCAAAGATCAAAGAGGCAGTTGGGAATATGTGTGGACTGTTTATAATAGGATGAACATTTCTAATTGGTCTGTTTTGATCACTACCTTTCAGGGTTGCTTTTCATTGGTTATTGTTTTCATCTCTATTCTTTCTATGTTAAATATTTAAGATGTTTATGGTAACTTTGAATGGCTGTTGAGCAGTAAAGGAAAAGGCTTATGCAAAATAATCGTCTCTGTCTCTTTAATAGAATCAAGATTATACCTTCACAAAGCTAGGATAATCAGAATTATTTGACAATGCTGTAGAAATTCTATATTTAAAGCCATGCAGAAATGTTTCCTCCTCAATACACAAATGGTAGGTGCCCTTGTGGCAGATATGAGTTTTTTTTATTAATATATATATATTTTAATTACATTCCAGTTTACTGCCCCTTTATGCAAGGACTTCCCAGATGCAAGGAGGCATTTTATCTAAGATTTTTACATCTGCATAAAATGTTATACTCTCAGACTAAGATTGCTCAGTGTTTGAAATTAGTCAGGTGAACTTAACACTGTTCAGTTTACACTACAGCTGACTTAATTTTGAAATACATACAAACAAGCCTAAATCCAGCATTTAGCCAGATATAATGGTATGAGACTATAAGAGTATCACAGCTTATGGTTCCACCAAGACCAGCATTTTAAAAATCCATAAGTACAGCTGACAGATGTACACCATATTTGAAGTGGTGCTCTTGGTTGGGGAAAATGGGGAAAAAAAAACAAGCATATGTCAACCTTTTAAAAGTACTTTTCTTCATCTAGCCATCTACCCAGATCATTAATGTACAATTTTGAATTCACAGAATTATTTTTGTTTGCACATTTACAAATATGATTCTTTAAAAAGTGATCTCTTAATTTCTGCAATTTTTTTTTATCATGCATGTCACACACTGTTGATTTAGTTAAAACATTAGTATAGCAGCACCACTAATTTAGTAATAAAATGTCATTATTTATTTAAGCCAACATAAAAAAAAGACAACGTTTCGGATATTCATCCTTAGACATTGGCCTCTAGTTATCAAGCTGTCAACCGCAAATACGCTGGAATTCCACAGCGTATTTGTGGAGAGGCTGATTCGCCATAGTTATCAAGCCCTACTGCCCAGCAAAAGTAGAATATAGTGATGTAACCTACGATCCGCCGGACTCAGTCCGACACAGATCGATGGTTACGTCACTACAGATGTTCTGAAAGCAATCTGACTACTTTTGGTAGTTATCAAACTACTACCAGGTACGCTCGCCACTATTCCGGGCCAGCGTACCTGGATTTCAATCCGCCGCCCTGGAGGCGGCAGATCCCATAGGAATGAATGGGAGTCTGACCATAGCGAAAGCTTATGTTCGCTGCTGCCCGATATCCCATTGATTCCTATGGGAGATGTCTGCACCTAATACCCTAACATGTACCCCAAGTCTAAACACCCCTAATCTGCTGCCCCCTACACCACCGCCACCTACATTATACTTATTAACTCCTAATCTGCCACCCCCTACACCGCCGCAACTAAATAAACTTATCAACCCCCAAACCGCCGCTCCCGGACCCCGCCACAACTATAATAAACATGTTAGCCCCTAAACCACCTCTCCCGGGCCCCGCCGCCACCTACATTATACATATTAACCCCTAATCTGCCACCCCCTATACCGCCGCCACCTACATAAACTTATTAACCCCTATCCTGTGGATCCCGGACCCCGCCGCAAATAAATAAATTGTTTAACCCCTAAACCGCCACTCCCAGACCCCGCCGCCACCTATATTAAAGTTATTAACCCCTATCCTGCCCCCCTATACAGCCGCCACCTATATTACAATTATTAACCCCTAAACCTAAGTCTAACACTAACCCTAACTCCCCCTAACTTAAATATTATTTAAATAAATCTAAATAATATTACTCGTATTAACTAAATTAATCCTATTTAAAACTAAATACTTACCTGTAAAATAAAACAAACCCTAAGATTGCTACAATATAACTAATAATTATATTGTAGCTATTTTAAGATTTATTTTTATTTTACAGGCAACTTTGTATTTATTTTAACTAGGTACAATAGCTATTAAATAGTTAATAACTATTTAATAGCTACCTAGCTAAAATACTTACAAAATTACCTGTAAAATAAATCCTAACCTAAGTTACAATTAAACCTAACACTACACTATCATTAAATAAATTAAATAAATTACCTACAATTACCTAAAATTAAATTAAATTAAAAAAACTAAACTATAGTACAAAAAAACAAACACTAAATTACAGAAAATAAAAAAGAATTACAAGAAGTTTAAACTAATTACACCTAATCTAAGCCCCCTAATAAAATAATAAAGCCCCCCAAAATAAAAAAATGCCCTACCCTATTCTAAATTACAAAGTAATCAGCTCTTTTACCAGCCCTTAAAAGGGCTTTTTGCGGGGCATTGCCCCAAAGTAATCAGCTCTTTTACCTGTAAAAAAATACAACCACCCAACATTAAAACCCACCACCCACACACCCCTACTCTAACCCACCCAAACCCCCCTTAAAAAAACCTAACACTAACCCCCTGAAGATCACCCTACCTGGAGCCGTCTTCACCCAACCAGGCCGAAATCTTCATCCAAGTGGCACAGAATAGGTCCTTCATCCGGTAGAAGTCTTCATCCAGGCGGCGTCTTCAATCTTCATCCATCCGGAGTGGAGCGGAGCCATCTTCAAAGTAGCCGATGCAGAGCCATCCTCTTCAACTGACGACTGAACGACGAATGAAGGTTCCTTTAAGGGACGTCATCCAAGATGGCGTCCCTCGAATTTCGATTGGCTGATAGGATTCTATCACCCAATCGGAATTAAGGTAGGAAAAATCTGATTGGCTGATTGAATCAGCCAATCAGATTGAAGTTCAATCCGATTGGCTGATCCAATCAGCCAATCGAATTGAGCTTGCATTCTATTGGCTGATCGGAACAAAGATCAAAAAGATTATACTTTTTATTCACATCCCCATATGTCCTATTCAAGACTGGACTACTTTTGTATAGACTTAAAAGGGCTAACAATGTTACAGGAAGCCCAGATCCTGCCAATGACATGGTTGTACCATGCCCCAGTAAGGTTGAAATTAAAATGGGGTTTACAGAAGAAAAAACAGTTTAATTGGAGATTAGATGATTCCATACTAAGGAAACCAGAAGATAGGGACAAGATAGCAGGAAAAATAGAAGAATTCTTTCATATTAATAATACAGAGGATATATCAGCAGCAGTCCTCTGGGACGCACATAAGTGCATCTTGAGAGGAGACTTAATCAAATTAAGGGCTGTACAAAACACATTAAGGGAAAAATCTTTCCTGGAAATAATGAATAGGATTCATACTTTGGAGAAGAGCCATAAACAAGACCCAGATAATAAAAATATTTTAGAAGACTTAGGGAAGGAAAGGAGGTCCATACAGGAATATTGGTCTAGTATAAATAAAAGGAAAGCAATTTGGTTAAAACGTAAGTATTATATGGAAGGGGATAAAATGGAAGACTTTTGGCAAGAGCTATTAAGAAAAAAAGAAATAAGTAATAGTATATATAAACTAAAGAATGAGAACAAAAAAAATTGCAAGAATCAACAGGAAATCAGTATGCAATTTGAAAAGTTTTATAAATCCCTATATAATATTGAGACCCAACCCAGAGAAGAAATAGATTGGAGAAACTATTCAAGCAAGGCTGGAATAAATAAAGTTACAGACATAGAAAATCAAAAGCTAGAAGAGCCAATAAGTCTCCAGGAAATCCAAGAAGCTATTGAGAACTTAACAGAAGGAAAATCCCCAGGCCAGATGGGTATACGGCCCTCTATTATAAAAATTATAAGGACATCCTGTCTCCTTATTTATTTAAATTATTTGATTCAATAGATGAAGGGAAGAAGTTATCTATAGAAACACAGGAGGCTAGCATAATAGTGATCCCCTTAAAAGTAATGAGGAGGTGAAAAATTATAGACCTATATTACTTCTAAATCTAGACCTAAAAATATATGCAAAGATTATTGCCAACCGATTAAGGATTATCCTGGAATGAATTATACATTTGGATCAAGTGGGCTTCGTCCAGAATAGAGAAGCTAGAGATAATATTATCAAAAATATACATTTATTAGAATATGTGCAACTTAAAAATATCCCATCAGCGTTTATATCGGTAGATGCCGAAAAAGCATTCGACCGAGTTAAGTGGTCATTTCTGGAAAGAACATTAAATTTATTTAATTTTAATCAGATAATGATTAAGAGAATAATGGCACTATATTCAACCCCAACAGCAAGGATAAAGATAAATGGAATAATTTCTAATAGTTTTGACATACATAATGGCACAAGGCAAGGCTGTCCACTTTCACCAACACTATTTACTTTAATTATAGAAATCTTAGCAGCTCGTATTAGAAAAAACAAAAATATAAGGGGGATTAAAATAGGAGATAATGAATATAAAGTTTCTTTATTCGCAGACGATATCCTCCTGTCTCTATCCGATCCAGCTGCATCAATTGAAGAATTGATGGAAGAATTTAAGGTATGTGGGACAATGTCAAATTTTTTAGTTAATATGAATAAGTCTGTAATAATGAATGTTGAAACTGATGATAAGGTACAAGAATGTATATCTAGGATTTCACCTTTTAAAAGGGTGGAAGCCTTGAAATATTTGGGGGTATTCCTAACTAAATCAGTGAGTAAAATGTGTGACCTTAATTATATAAGCTTTAAAAAAGCTATAACAATTGACCTCCTATCCTGGTTCCCTAAAAGGATATCATGGTTGAGGAGGATAAATATCATTCAGATGAATATTTTACCAAGATTCCTATATCTATTACAAGCCCTTCCTATCCCCTTGCCAACTAAATATATAGAAGAACTACAAAGAATAATTAATAATTATGTATGGGGAAAAGAGCACCCAAGAATAGGTAAAGAGACCATGTATAGGAAAAGACAAGCGGGTGGACTGGGGCTTCCTAATTTGGCTAAATATAGACAGGCATCTATGATACAAAGGGTAATAGAGTGGCATGTTAAAAAGGACGCGAAAATTTGGGTGAAAGTGGAAGGAGATCTTATAGAAAGAAAGGCGATAAGTAATCAATGTTGGTTAAACCCAAATGACAGATCTATAAAGATAGAGAATTAGAGCATCCTGAAAGAAACCTTTAAGATTTGGGATAGGTTGATTAGGAAAAAAGGGGATATATCATCAATTCCATCCCCATTACTAGCCTTAGTGGAGAATAAAATTTTTTTAGACAGATAATATACAGGGGATAAAAAAGATAATAATTATCGAATAATAGATCTAATAGACGGGGGGAAATTAAAGACACAGAAAGATCTGCAGGCGAAGGGTTTTAATGAAGTAACTGACTGGTTTACTTACTCGCAAGTATATCATTATGTCTTAACAATTAAGGAAAAGGATAAGATATTTAGACCATTAACAAAACTGGATAATTTATGTAATCCTAGAGTGAATATAAAACATACCCTTTCTAAGTCATATGGTATACTACAGGATAGTAGGGAATCCCTTCCGCCTTATATTAAGAATTAGCAAATGGAATTAGAACAGGATATAGACCCAAAAATATGGTTAAATATATTTCACCATACGGCTAATCTTCTATCTCAGCAATAATGCTGGAACAAAATCTAAAGATCCTAACAAAGTGGTATCTCACACCTACCGGAATCAAAAAAATCCACCCCCATACCAAGATAGTTGCTGGAGAAAGTTTGGGAATAAGGGATCGCTATCACATATTATGTGGTTTTGTCCAAGAATAAAGATTTTTTTGCAAATATACTACAAGTAATAGATAGCAGGGAGGATAGGAAGAAACTGAATAACTTTCTTACAGCTATATTAAATAATTTAGACTTTAAGGGTGATAAACCCAGAAGATACCTATATCAAATTATGCTTAATAGTGCAAATAATTTAATTTTAACTAAATGGAAAACATCAGTAGTGCCCACAAAAGAAGAGTGGATCATAAAATTTAATGAAAATCTGTTGAATGAAGAATATTTTTTTTGTATAATAATAGATATGAGACCCCTAAGGAAGCAAAGGATATTTGGGAAAAGTTAATTAGCGATTCTCCATCCCCCTCAGAGTAAATGTCTGTGAGTCAGAAAGAATAATACTGAATAAGTACTAGAGTGAACAGTTTATTCAAAGTTATTAAGGAGATTCTTATTTTGTTTGTAATGTCTGTGTGAGATGTTTTGTTTGTTTTTAAAAAACAATAAAAAAATAAAAATAAAAAAGGGTCTTTTGTAGGGCATTGCCCAAAAGAAATCAGCTCTTTGCTTAAAAAATAAAAATTACCCCCTAACAGTAACATCCCAACCCCCCCACCTAACCCCCCAAAATTAAAAACACCTAAGTATAAAAAAACCTAATCTAAGCATTGCCCCTAAACTGACATTTGTATGGGCATTGCCCTTAAAAGGGCAATCGGCTCTTCTACTGCCCATTAAAAAAAAATAAAAAGCCCTAATCTAAAAAAAAAACACCCCCAAAAAAACAAAAACAACCTAACACTAACCCCGAAATAGGTACTCACCATTCCTGAAATCTGGTGGTGAAGGTCTGACGGCTCCATCTTCAGTCTTCACCCCAGTGTTGCGGAGCGGAGGGGGCACCATCTTCAATCTTCAACCAGGTGTTGCGGAGTGGAGGTGGTCATACTGCAAGGTACCCCTTTTATATTGGGGTACTTTGCATTCCTATTGGCTGAAAATTTCAAATCAGCCAATAGGAAGAGAGCTACTTGCACCCTATTGGCTGATTTGAACACTTTAAATTATATACTTATCTTTTTACATTATTCTTTGTATCCTCTGCTCCTGTTTCTCTTTCTGGTCTGTAGCTTTCTAATATGTGCATGCGTTTTTCTATTCTTACGTTATCCTTGCATTGCTGCAAACATAGACCTAGATTTGGAGTTTGGCGTTAGCCGTGAAAACCAGCGTTAGAGGCTCCTAACGCTGGTTTTAGGCTACCGCCGGTATTTGGAGTCACTCAAAATAGGGTCTAACGCTCACTTTTCAGCCGCGACTTTTCCATACCGCAGATCCCCTTACGTAAATTGCGTATCCTATCTTTTCAATGGGATCTTTCTAACTCCGGTATTTAGAGTCGTTTCTGAAGTGAGCGTTAGACCTCTAACGACAAAACTCCAGCCGCAGGAAAAAAGTCAGTAGTTAAGAGCTTTCTGGGCTAACGCCGGTTTATAAAGCTCTTAACTACTGTACTCTAAAGTACACTAACACCCATAAACTACCTATGTACCCCTAAACCGAGGTCCCCCCACATCGCCGACACTCGATTAATTTTTTTTAACCCCATCTGCCGACCGCCACCTACGTTATCCTTATGTACCCCTAATCTGCTGCCCCTAACACCGCCGACCCCTATATTATATTTATTAACCCCTAATCTGCCCCCCTCAACGTCACCTCCACCTGCCTACACTTATTAACCCCTAATCTGCCGAGCGGACCGCACCGCTATTGTAATAAAGTTATTAACCCCTAATCCGACTCACTAACCCTATAATAAATAGTATTAACCCCTAATCTGCCCTCCCTAACATCGCCGACACCTAACTTCAAACATTAACCCCTAATCTGCCGACTGGAGCTCACCGCTATTCTAATAAATGGATTAACCCCTAAAGCTAAGTCTAACCCTAACACTAACACCCCCCTAACTTAAATATAATTTAAATCTAACGAAATTAATTAACTCTTATTAAATAAATTATTCCTATTTAAAGCTAAATACTTACCTGTAAAATAAACCCTAATATAGCTACAATAGAAATTATAATTATATTATAGCTATTTTAGGATTTATATTTATTTTACAGGCAACTTTGTATTTATTTTAACCAGGTACAATAGCTATTAAATAGTTAAGAACTATTTAATAGCTAAAATAGTTAAAATAATTACAAAATGACCTGTAAAATAAATCCTAACCTAAGTTACAATTAAACCTAACACTACACTATCAATAAATTAATTAAATACAATTCCTACAAATAAATACAATTAAATAAACTAGCTAAAGTACAAAAAATAAAAAAGAACTAAGTTACAAAAAATAACAAAATATTTACAAACATAAGAAAAATATTACAACAATTTTAAACTAATTACACCTACTCTAAGCCCCCTAATAAAATAACAAAGCCCCTCAAAATAAAAAAATGCCCTACCCTATTCTAAAATAAAAAAGTTCAAAGCTCTTTTACCTTACCAGCCCTGAACAGGGCCCTTTGCGGGCATGCCCCAAGAAGTTCAGCTCTTTTGCCTGTAAAAAAAAACATACAATACCCCCCCCCAACATTACAACCCACCACCCAGATACCCCTAATCTAACCCAAACCCCCCTTAAATAAACCTAACACTAAGCCCCTGAAGATCTTCCTACCTTATCTTCACCATGCCAGGTTCACCGATCCGTCCTGGCTCCAAAATCTTCATCCAAGCCCAAGCGGGGGCTAGACATCCATCATCCGATGGCTGAAGAGGTCCAGAAGAGGGTCCAAAGTCTTCATCCTATCCGGGCAGAAGAGTAGATCCGGAGCGGCAACCATCTTCTTCCAAGCGGCATCTTCTAGCTTCATCCGATGAGGACCGGCTCCATCCTGAAGACCTCCACCGCGGACCCATCTTCATCCGTCGACGTCCAACTGAAGAATGACGGTTCCTTTAAGGGACGTCATCCAAGATGGCGTCCCTCGAATTCCTATTGGCTGATAGGATTCTATCAGCCAATCGGAATTAAGGTAGGAATATTCTGATTGGCTGATGGAATCAGCCAATCAGAATCAAGTTCAATCCGATTGGCTGATCCAATCAGCCAATTAGATTGAGCTCGCATTCTATTGGCTGTTCCGATCAGCCAATAGAATGCGAGCTCAATCTGATTGGCTGATTGGATCAGCCAATCGGATTGAACTTGATTCTGATTGGCTGATTCCATCAGCCAATCAGAATATTCCTACCTTAATTCCGATTGGCTGATAGAATCCTATCAGCCAATCGGAATTCGAGGGACGCCATCTTGGATGACGTCCCTTAAAGGAACCGTCATTCTTCAGTTGGACGTCGACGGATGAAGATGGGTCCGCGTTGGAGGTCTTCAGGATGGAGCCGGTCCTCATCGGATTAAGATAGAAGATGCCGCTTGGAAGAAGATGGTTGCCGTTCCGGATCTACTCTTCTGCCCGGATAGGATGAAGACTTTGGACCCTCTTCTGGACTTCTTCAGTGGATGTCTAGCCCCCGCTTGGGTTGGATGAAGATATCGGAGCCAGGACGGATCTGTGTGATACCCGGTGAGGTGAAGACAAGGTAGGAAGATCTTCAGGGGCTTAGTGTTAGGTTTATTTAAGGGGGGTTTGGGTTAGATTAGGGGTATGTGGGTGGTGGGTTGTAATGTTGGGGGGTATTGTATGTGTTTTTTTATAGGCAAAAGAGCTGAATTTCTTGGGGCATGCCCCGCAAAGGGCCCTGTTCAGGGCTGGTAAGGTAAAAGAGCTTTGAACTTTTTTATTTTAGAATAGGGTAGGGCATTTTTTTATTTTGGGGGCCTTTGTTATTTTATTAGGGGGCTTAGAGTAGGTGTAATTAGTTTAAAATTGTTGTAATATTTTTCTTATGTTTGTAAATATTTTGTTATTTTTTGTAACTTAGTTCTTTTTTATTTTTTGTACTTTAGCTAGTTTATTTAATTGTATTTATTTGTAGGAATTGTATTTAATTAATTTATTGATAGTGTAGTGTTAGGTTAATTGTAGGTAATTGTAGGTAGTTTATTTAATTAATTTATTGATAGTTTAGTGTTAGGTTTAATTGTAACTTAGGTTAGGATTTCTTTTACAGGTAATTTTGTAATTATTTTAACTATTTTAGCTATTAAATAGTTCTTAACTATTTAATAGCTATTGTACCTGGTTAAAATAAATACAAAGTTGCCTGTAAAATAAATATTAATCCTAAAATAGCTACAATATAATTATAATTTATATTGTAGCTATATTAGGATTTATTTTACAGGTAAGTATTTAGCTTTAAATAGGAATAATTTATTTAATAAGAGTTAATTAATTTCGTTAGATTTAAATTATATTTAAGTTAGGGGGGTGTTAGTGTTAGGGTTAGACTTAGCTTTAGGGGTTAATCCATTTATTAGAATAGCGGTGAGCTCCAGTCGGCAGATTAGGGGTTAATAATTGAAGTTAGGTGTCGGCGATGTTAGGGAGGGCAGATTAGGGGTTAATACTATTTATTATAGGGTTAGTGAGTCGGATTAGGGGTTAATAACTTTATTATAATAGCGGTGCGGTCCGCTCGGCAGATTAGGGGTTAATAAGTGTAGGCAGGTGGAGGCGACGTTGAGGGGGGCAGATTAGGGGTTAATAAATATAATATAGGGGTCGGCGATGTTAGGGGCAGCAGATTAGGGGTACATAGGGATAATGTAAGTAGCGGCGGTTTACGGAGCGGCAGATTAGGGGTTAATAATAATATACAGGGGTCAGCGATAGCGGAGACGGCAGATTAGGGGTTAATAAGTGTAAGGTTAGGGGTGTTTAGACTCGGGGTTCATGTTAGAGTGTTAGGTGCAGACGTAGGAAGTGTTTCCCCATAGCAAACAATGGGGCGCGTTAGGAGCTGAACGCGGCTTTTTTGCAGGTGTTAGGGTTTTTTTCAGCTCAAACAGCCCCATTGTTTCCTATGGGGGAATCGTGCACGAGCACGTTTTTGAGGCTGGCCGCTTGCGTAAGCAACTCTGGTATCGAGAGTTGAAGCTGCGTTAAATATGCTCTACGCTCCTTTTTTGGAGCCTAACGCAGCCTTTATGTGGACTCTCAATACCAGAGTTAATTTTATGGTGCGGCCAGAAAAACGCGGGCGTTAGATTTTCGGCTCGTTACCGACAAAACTCCAAATCTAGGCCATAGAGAGCAGATGGGACTGCTCCCTACGTCTGCAGCAATGCACGGAAATTGCAATTTAAATTTACTATCACTTTATCATAATCACCTGGTCTGGACTAGAAAGATATCTAAGTATAAAATCAAAACAAAACATAATTTCTTATTCACTGAGTGTACAAGCAACTTTTATTTTCTGCCTGGTCAACTACAGTGATATATTAACATCATCTTCAAAACAGAGATAACATATTGCATTGTTTTATTATTATTATTATTATTATTATTATTATTATTATCATTATTATCATTAGTTATTTGTAGAGTGGAGAGCACTAACAGATTCTGCGCACTAGAGCTATTTGATAGCTTTAAGGGTTAATTCAAAGTACATAAGGATTTTGCTTTGCCTATAAAGGGATAGACACTGTCATGTTTGCAAAGGTGGGTCACTCTCCACCAGTGTACTTATCAGCTAGTGATGATTACTAGGAAGTAAAAACCAATACTGCAGTATTAGCAGGGCCAGCTTTTTAAGTGGACCAGGTGGGATCACAGGACCCAGGGATCACTTGTAAGGGTCAGCATGTAGGGAGAGCAAATTCTGGATTATTGTGTTTTAAAAAGTAATTCATCTTATTTGCTGTTCTTATGTGAATCTTAAATCTGCTAAATTTAAATTTCGGAGACAACTGACTTTGGTTGAGTTTAGACTGTAGTGTGAAGAGATTTCAGGGGCGTCATTTTATTCTTTGTCCCAGACAGCACGTTTCGAGCCAATCCTGAGTATTAGTTTCAATTTAAAACGTAACAGTTTTACATAACATTTTCTTTGAAGCAAAATATATATTTTCATATGCATGATAGAAAAACTGAGTACAATGTCCCCTTAAAGGGACATTTAACCCCAAATTTCATAATTCAGATAAAGCTCACAATTTTTGACTTAACTCTTTACTTCTATTTTGAAATCTGTTTAATTCTCTTAGCATCCTTTGTTGAAGGAGCAGCAATGCTCTATACTGGGAGCTAGCTGAACACATTGGCTGAGTCAGTGACAAGAGGCACATATGTCCACTCACCAATCAGCAGCTAGCTCCCAGAAAGTGCATTGAGGCTCCTGAGCCTGCCTAAGAATTTTCAACAAAGGATACCATGAGAATGAGGCAAATTAGATAATAGAAGTACATTTCAAATCATTATAAAATTGTAAGCTCTATCTGAATCATGAAAGTGTGATTTTTACATTACTGTTCCTTTAGTTATACCTATAAAGATAATATTGTTTTTGGTTTTTAACAGCCAGTGTTTGGGGGGAAATCTATTTATCAAGATGTTTTAAAACTTTCTAGAAAATATTTATGCCCTGTATATGGAATAAAGACAATGATTTATGATAAAAGATAATAGCAATGCATTCCTAAACAGCAGAAAAGATTCCATCGCACAACTGAAATGAACACTAGAGAGAGCTGTGCATAATTCAGTAAAGGAGAAGCTTGGAACAAAGCATGGAGAAAACAGAATGAGCAGTCAGGGGGAAAAAAGCACAGAACAGGATTGGTGAGCAACCTCTAGAGATCAGCCACCAAAAAATATATTGACCTGCAAGGAATGGGAGGAAGAAGGACCATGCAGTGATCAGGTTTTGAGTTAGAGGCGGAGAGAACCCCAGGGATGCAGACGATAGGAATAAAAATGAGACAGAAATAATAAAAATGGAATTTGAGGAATAATAATAAATCATTTTATTGAGGCAATAATTGTAGTAGTAATACAGTGATCAGGAGTTTACTACAAAATACGGAGGAGGATGTGAAAGAGCAACGGCTGCACATATAGGGATGGATTGATGCTGTATACAGAGAAATTGGAGCCAGCCAGACCCTGTGTGTGGGAGGAATACGGTGCAGCACATCCTGCTGGGAGCTGCCAGAGTGGGGGCTGCAGTGATTCACAGTGAGAACAGAGCACAAAGGGTGCGCTGCTATCTGGCTGAATTAAAGGCAGGAGGGTCAGATGCTGGATTTCGGAAATTAAGCTTCTGGATTTCCAGCAGGTGAGCTCCTGTATTCCCAGGAGGTGAGCTCCAGGAAGGATCACAAAAACCTAGGACCAGGTGGAAATGCCAGCATCCGTTAAGGGAGCACCTTGACTGTCTTGCACCCTTGGTCATCTTCTGTCTCAGCTCTGCCAGCAAATCAGCAGGTAGGACAATCCCAATGCATCCCTGTATGAAACCATAGTGTACACTCCCTCATACTATATCCCCTGGACCCCCTAATCTTATTTATTATATGTGCAACTGCATTATCTAATGACTGTATCACCTAACAGATGTGTTCCCTTCCTAATGCATCACAGCATTCACTATATAGAATTATAGGGATTACAACATCATTCTGTGTTAATGATATGCCTGCCTCTAGTATAGCCTGCTTTGTATACAGTATAATTAAACAGGTAGTTGTAGTTACCCCTGTTAAAGGAAAGCAAAATTACAATGAAACTGATGACCTGAGCTCTTGGGACAAGTCTATAATGCCCAGCTTTAATTCTCTGTGAGAAGAAAACCACTGCTCAGCTGTAGAGCTGATACATTGTCTGACTTTACTTAGCTGTGAAGCTTTATGTGTGTGTGAGTGAGAGAGAGATAGGGAAAGAGAGAGAGAGAGAGAGAGAGAGAGAGAGAGAGAGAGAGAGAGAGAGATAGGGAAAGAGAGAGAGGGAGAGGGAAAGAGAGAGAAAGAGAAATAGAGAAGGGAGAGGAAGAGGCACATTTCCCACTGTGCTCTTGAGAAGTGTGCCATTTAGTATCTACAAGAGTCTTAGCATCCCTATGGGTCAGATCCAGAATAAGTCCAGTCTATTAGGTATCTGTAACAACAATCAAGTTTGAGCTTTAAACTGTGACTGCGGACTGAAGAGAAAAGTTCTCCCATGGCAATTTCACCTTCATTACCATACTGCCAAAGGTATTTTAATGTTTATTTATGTTATTTGTTCATCTTAAAACAAAGCTTAGGAGTAAGATGTTCAGGTGCATTTTGTTAGTCAGTTGTTTTTGGATGAGTTGTCTTGCTCTGTAGTGCTGGAATGTGTCTGAAAGGCAAATACAATCATAAGCAATTTACTGCTGTTTGGATTTGTTATATTTTTCTTTGGTCTTTTTTTTTTTTTTGTGTTTGCTTTGTGAGCTGATGCAGATCTTTTATGAAATCTTCATGTAAATTGAGAATCCTACAGATTATTTTAGTATTGTTGCTGTTTTCTCTTGGTGTGCATTGTGTTCCTGTTTTGTGCAGATAATCATTCTAATGATGTTGCTGTACACATCCAGTTTTCAGTAAATGCTGCAGAAAATTAGTGGTAGTAAAACAGTTGAATTCTGAAAATATGTTTTCTATTCTTTCCAATATTGTCACCATCCACATTGCTACATTAAGCAAATAGTTCTAAAACCTTGGAGGACCATGTCATGTTCAAAAAGCAGAATACCACACTGACTGCCAAAGAAGGTTTTAGCAAATCAGAGCACTTCATAGCTAACAAGGGGTTAATATACATTTATAAGAGAAGGGACTATATCATATAGAGTTGTAGACTATTCATTTCATATAGTTTAATGACTATGGTATTTCTGTGGTTAGTCAGTGTACTTTCTTAAATCATTAGAATTCTACTTAATTGATTGCTGCATAATTGTTTTGGAAATCTGTATTTACCTTCTTTTTAATTTTGTTATCTTTACCATGTCTTGCTGTGTCTACTCTCCCTCTATATCTTCATCCACCTCTCTTTAACCCTCTCTCTCTCTCTTTAGTATCACATCATCTTTTTTCCTTGTTTTTTTCTTCTCTGCTCTCTGTCAATGTCCCCTATGTATTCATTCTGTGTCATTTTTCTATGAGTTTTTTCCCTCCACATTAAAATTTCTGATTATCTACTGAAGCTATCAGAAAATTATGTGTGTCATGCAGTCATTTAACAGTCACTGTATAAGCCTAAGGACATCATGTATAAAATAAAGAATACTGAAATGCTTTGCCTGATGTATGTATGAGTACCAGTGTTCTAGGTTATCATTGGATCAAGATTTATATAGCAATCATGCAACATCTAAACTAGACATTCCCCATTAGTGTAACCCCAAACAGACTCTTTGATACAGGTGTTAAATTTGAAATATAGACTACCCTTCATTTATGTGGTGTATGTTAGTTATAGACTCTTTATTTTAGGTTTGTCTAATTCCCTGGGCATTGTTTAGCTGGATGTGTGTTTTTTGCACTGTGCATTGACCATTTTGAATGACAGTATGTACCAAGCCACCAAACAGCCACCTCCAACCATACAGCTTTTTTTTTTTTTTTTTACAACCTTCGCTTTTAACCATACAGTAGAATTTTGTTCCCAGTATAACCAAATCCTTAAGGATATAACATACAGTATTAACAACTGTCTTGGCATCCTTTAGTTGAAGTTAAAATATAAAGAGAGTTAATTTTCTAAGTGTTGATAATTAAATAATTAACTGGGCCACTGGAAGAATGTTGCCCTGCCTGAAGGTGGATCTTGGAGTTTAATATCTGAACCTTTTCTCTGTGTAGATTGATAGTTAACACACAGACTTCCTTTCTGACATGGATTCATAACACAATAATTTGACTGTTAACAGGCATGATGACTTACAGTTGTTATCCTGTCTATTTAATATGTGTCCCAAATTGAGGTGGTACAGTAGAGCACTTCATGGCCATCAAGGGGTTAATATACATAAGTAATTAGTTTATAAAATAGGTGGTCTGGGAGCTCACAGGATGTGTTTTGCAATTGCTGTCATCCCGCTGTGAACAAAAGGAGGTCCTCAGACAACCTCAAGCTTATCATTGTTTTTGTGCAGAGGGTGTATTCATGTCTCCATCAATCACCTTAAAAGGTGGTTATAGAACATAAAAATTGTGGGTGCTAACATGTTAACTAAGATTATGGGTGGTACTGGCTGTGGACATTTTGGATGACTACACATTCATCTTTGTAATTGTGAAATCTCTATCTGTCTCTTTGTCCTGGCTAGAACATAGGACAAGGAGATTCAGGGCAGCTGGCATATGTGAGGTGTGAGTGCTACAGTAATGAATTGGGCCACACAGCACCCTCAGAATTTCCTTAAACCACCATGGTTCTCATTATTCCACATAATGATACATGATAGACTCTCTCCACAAACATATGAAACATTTCCTTTTGACTGTATTGAAAACTATTATCTTGTATTTACCTCTTGGCACTAAATTGTATTCTGAATCTGAAGCCTTTTTGAACATTTAAGAACCCCAAAAGGAAATTAGTAATCTCTACAGCAAAAGAAAAGTGAAGTGTTTGAGATTGTATGCGTGTAGCAATTAGGAAGAATTACATTTCTTCTGAGTATGGATTTGACAAAGAAATTCTGAACAGCATATACAGTATGTCGCACTCTGCATTTCATATTATGCAGAAATAAAAGGCAAACTTTTTGTTAGCCCACACTTAACATTTATAATCGTAATGCAGGAAATGTATTATCCAGGAATATTACAAATGCTACAAAATTCCCTTGTTATAGATAATTTTGTACCATTCTATGCACATTCTCAAAATGAGTGCAGCCCTTGATTTTAATTTAATCAAACATTTTCTTCAATTAGTAAATGTTATGGTTAAAAATAAAATGTAATTCAGCTCTGATTAAGGTTAGTTAATGCCATAAGCAATTACTTACTTTGCTTATGCATATAAAATCTGTTCATTAATATCACCTTTACGATGCAAAGTCTAACCTTTAGAGATACATAGCAGCACTCAGATACATTTTTGCAGATGTCTCTTGTAGTAGATATAATAGATTCTTTTTCATTTTTAAAGACAGTTAATCTTTGTCCCAGATAAAATAATTTAGGGACCTTAGTAATATACTTTGTGTGTGAAAGATAAATAATTTACCAAGAGAAATAGGTCCACATTGGATGGTTATATGAGTTTATTAACTAAATCTTTGCAGTGAATAATTTGTTTGAAAGTTGTAATAACCATTACGTAATCAAGAGTATCTGCCAAGAAAGGTATTTGCTTACGTTATATTATATTCTAGTAACTAAAACAATCAGGCATTGCCTTGTGTTCCACAAATGGCCACATTTTGCATTCACACATTTGTACAATACTTTGGTTGAATGTAACTGCCACTCCCATTTCCCATTCGGGTCAAAGTTCATAATTCACAGATGCTGGTACATTAATACATCAGCCTGATATTATTTGAGAAGAAAGAAATTGTGAATTAATAATTCTTTGTTTCATTTGGACAGAATATAAGATACAAAGATATATCTAATGGATAAAGAAACGGTGGACATAATAGTTATCTAAAAATAAGAGGCTACATTATTATTTTATTAATTTGGTTAACATAGATACAGAATCGGGCATACGCACCACCATGAAGGTATATTTCTGTCAACCAATAGCTGTTCCTGTACAATAGATTTATTAAGGGGACTATTTTAATGTGACAAACAAAAGTATGATACCTCCTGTAAATAAACTAAAGAATTAGGTCAACTGGGGCTATAATACAATATCTGGTGTTCTATCTACATAGAGCCAATCCAATATTCTTCCTGGAAATCTGAGGCTGCAAACATTATCCCCTTGTAATAACTGGTGCAATTTGTAAAAAAAGAATGCTTTTTTATGGTAGTCAGTAGAATAAACAAGTAGTAGAATTTTTAAATTCAATTGGAACCTATAAAAAAAAAGAGAGAAATGCTGAATTTGTTCATTCTTAAATTAGATTAAAGGAACAGCAAAATCAAAATTCGATAAAAAAAAAATCAAATTTGCTTCATTCTCTTGGTATTTATTGTTGAAGAGTATACCTAAGTGCACTACTGGGAAATAGCTGGTGATTGGTAGCTGCATGTATATGTTTGTTGTCCTAAGCTCACCAGATGTGTTTAGCTAGCTCCCAGTCCCGCATTGCTGCCCCTGAGCTGCCTACTCTTCAAAAAAGGATACCAAGAAAACATGAAAAATTTTATAATAGAAGTTATTTGTAAAGCTATTTAACTGCATGTTCTACCTGAATCATGAAAATGTAATTCTGACTTTACTGTTTAACGACTGTTTTCAGCCATGACAAGTACTGGTCCTTTTTCTCCTTTAACTTTAATTCTAGTTATAAGAAATATAACAACCATTTTTTTTAAAATAGACATAATGTGGAAATAAAAATTGTTATTAAGCTTTTAAGTTGTAATATAATATGTCCATTCTGGGTAGCTAAGCACACTTGTACAACCTAGAATCTTTGCAAGTTGCTACAAATAAAAACAACAGTCATAGGATACTGTTTCCAGTATTGGCTATTGACTCCCAAAGAATGTAATAGCTACTTCTTGAAGCAACAGAAGTGGGCTAGTTTAGCTGCCCCTATTGACAGCAATAGGGCAGTTTTGTCGCTGTTGCTATCAGTAATAGCTTGTAATTACTTCTATATTCTTCATGTAACTAGTCATTTCCTGACTTGACTACTGCAATAATCTACCCACTGGCCTTCCTCTCTCCCACCTCTCCCCCATTTCATGCCTCTGCCAGGCTAATCCATCTTTCCCTCAGCTCTGTTTCTGCTGCACCTCTCTGTGAGTCTCTTCATTGTCTCTTTACAACAGAGAACATTGGACTGCGCTAGGGGTGTGTTGCCACTCTTCAAAGTAAACTCTCCACTAGTGAATTAAAATATAGAATATGTATAATCAACAGTTAACAGAGAACACTCTTTAATAGCTTACACACATCAGGGATGAGCTCTAATAAATGTTTTTTCTAAGCATGGAGATCAAAACGTCTTATATAACCAACATATACAGGCACTATATGTGTAAATATCAAAATATATTTATTGTAAAAAGCGCCGTAATAAAATTCAGTAATATTACCAGGTTTGCAAACTTTATATGAAAGGGACATCTCCCTGTAAATGTGGTGACCTAAGTATATAACAAGTCTCTTAGTTAAAAAGTCCACTCTTCAATTCAAATATATAAAACCACCTTAATAGGTACAAATCTTGTGTTCCAGTTCCTAAGTAAGTTTTCCTCAGAGGGATTCCCCACCAGTGTAATAAGATTAGAAGTGTTCACAGTACCTTAAGGTTTAATGTTCGTACACTATATTTTACCGGTTCTTACTGTCTTGGGATGCTGTGGATGTTTCTCTGACAGTTCCCCACAGCAAGATTCACCTCCGTGGTCTCCGTGCAGTCTTTGTTTTCCAGAGTATGTGTTGTCAGTGTCGGAGCCAGTCACGTGACCTCCAGGCTACCTTACAATAGGTTGGTGAGCGGTGCTGAGATTAGGATAGTTGCGGTTATACCAAATCTTTGAATATCAAGATATTCAACTGTGACAAGAATTCCGAAGGCACCAATCAGGTCTGTCAATGCTTTTTGCCTGTTTTCAGGGCTTTATCTCTTCATTGTCTCACCATTCACAGCAGAATTAAATTCACGATTTTCACCCTGACCTACAAAGACCTTACCAATGCCGCTCCCCACTACCTACCCTGATTAATATACAAATATACTCCAGCCTGCCCACTAAGATCCATTAATGACCTGCTCCTCGCATATTCGATTATCTCCTCTAGACTGCAGTACTACTCTCATGGTGCAACTACCCTCTGGAACAGTCTTCCTCATGCTGTCAGACTTTCCCCTAATCTGCCTTCTTTTAAACGCTCCTTGAAGACCTTTTTGTTCAGGAAGACTACTGCCCAACTCGGTAACAAATTAATTCTACTTACCTAATAATTGCCCTCATCTAACTCTATTACCATCATTCTCACTCTTGCAGTCCTCACCTCCTGTTTATCACCCTCCTACTCTTCTAGATTATAAATTCCCACAGGAATAGGGCCTTCAACTCCTCCTGTATGTGTTTGTCAAATTTTGTCTTGTCTCTTTAAAGTTTTTGTTTTGTTATTTTATATAATTGCTTTATTTAATGAATTGCACCCATGGACAGCGCTGCAGAAAATATGTTGGCACTCTATAAGTAAAGTATAATAATAATAATACACATAATTCATTCTAAAATGTTTTTACATGTCATATATTAAGCTCTATGATAAAAAATATCACCGCTGTTTTTTTGTCTTGAAATCACATATGGACATATTGTTAGTGGGATTAAAGAGAGTTACCCTAGAGAAAAAGCTTGATCTAATTTCACAGACCTTACTTTAAAGTCTGATGCCCAAACCTATATGCCACACCCAATGGACCTAAAAATCAATGAATGAAACCTCAGTGGAGGGGGAGGGAGATTTCATCTGCAGTAGTTTCTTTGAATAGTTTTTTTTTTTATATCTTTGGTAAAATCCCACATTCACCCTCCTTTCTGATAATGTTTAAAGCCCCTTTGGGCTGCTTGCTGCGAGCGGATGCTTCTATCTCCTTGTTCAGCCGATTTCAGCACATTTTAAACTCTTTGAAGTCTAAGAGACAGGATTATTAGGGAAGAGAGCAGTGCTAGGTGGATGAAGATAAAATAACATTCAGGCAATGGAGAGCAAAATGTTGGAATTTTAACAAAACAAATTCCAATCGGAATTAACCTTGATACTTCTAGGATTAACCCAATGAAGGTCACTATTCTGTGAGTCTAGCTATGCTTTATTATCTGTTAACTTCTGAAATGGTGAATTAATTCTGTGTTGCAGGGCTTGATAATATATTTCAAAATTTCCTAGGAAACAAGAATCTCACTTGCTCATGCATAAGAAATACAATAATTTATTGGTGAGATTTTTTTTTCTCCATAATAAATTAAAGAATTCTCTATGCACCAGTGAGTGTGGTACTCTAATTATCTATTCAAGTTTGCATTTGCACTGCCCTTTTGTCAGTAAGAGTGAGTTTTGTAGTTGATTGTTATATTGTTTTCCTTTTTAGCTATTATGTGAATACATAAATCTACCAAAAATGGATCATGTGCTTTGTTAATGATATAACACAAAGACTTTCAACCTTCTCAAGGTGAATCTGATGTACTTCATTTAATGGATGTTACAAGTTCATTATTTATTATGATATTGTGCAGTAAAGAAAGCTCACATATTACCATGTTTATTGTAGTTTTTGTGAACAAGAGAAACTGTATTAATAATTTCTTTAATATATGGCTGTTAATGGAGGATAAAAAAAAATCACAATGGTATATATGATATTCTTTTAGATTTGTAAAGTTAAGTAAAGGACAATTAAATATAGTAGAATTGTATAATGGACAAATAAATAATAAAAATACAATGCAACTGCACTTTGGGCCCAGTGGTCTAAAGCTCTCTGGTCTGGCGAGATTATCTAAGACATCTCATTGGTACTGGGAGATCCCTTAAAGAATTTTAGAAAAATACATTTTAGCTGGAGAGCTTTTTATCTTGCTATGCACAGTTCTGGATGTAAAGAAAAGACACATACATTACCAATGAAAGCTCAAAAAAAGCCCCCAATGATTTTGGATAATTTCTCTCCATTCATCAGGCCATAGTCTGAATTTCAAATGAGCAGTTTATTTGCTTCTGAAAATGGTCAAGGTTAGTTCAGTCTTCCTTCCCTGCGTATCATGTGACAGCACTCGTTGAGCTTATCGCTTGTATTACGAGTTGAAAGAATACATGATTGCTTGAGCATAATCGCGATTTACGCTAGAATGAATACCATAACTTCAGAGCCCTGGTTAACTGTTTAGTGAAACTAAAAAGTGTCACAAAACTCATCAGAAATACATTACAAAGTGCAGTTACACTCAAAATAACAGTCTAATAAAAATTATTAAGAAAAAATATTGTACTCAAATGTTATAAAAGCTCAAAGATATGAGATCTCAGGTGTTAGAAAAAAAAAGGCAGGCAAATAAATGGCTTTAACATAGAGAAACATACATATACATGTCTAAAGATGAATATGTATACAGTATATATATATATATATATATATATATATATATATATATATATATATATATATATATATATTTTATGGATGCATATGTATTTATGTATGTATATGTGTATATATGTATTTACAGACATATATACACTTATAAACACATAAATATATATGCACACATATATAGACTTATATGTAACTGCATTAAAGCCCTTTGCAGTTAAAGGGACATGAAACCCAAAACATTTCTTTCATGATTCAGATAGAGAAAAATCATTTTTATGCAAGATTCATATTTAATAAAGTGTGTATGTATTTACTGTAAATATTTCACAATGTTCTACACAAAACAGAATATGTACTAAGTATTTATAAATAGATATTCCTATATATATCTGTGTATATCTATACCTATATATAACCATGTTTTTATATATATATTTATATAGAAGAGAAGAAGCTTGCCCTCACTGGGTTTTTGAAAAAGGTGCTTTATTTAGCACAAAAAATGTGACGTTTCGGGGATCAATCACCCCTTCATCAGACCAGGTCTGATGAAGGGTTGATTGATCCCCGAAACGTCACATTCTTTGTGCTAAATAAAGCACCTTTTTCAAAAACCCAGTAAGTTCAAGCTTCTTCTCTTCTGTGCAATTTTTTGCCTGCACGCTGGTGGATGCTCTTTAAGTGAGAGTGCGCTTTTCCTGCTTCATTATATATATATATATATAGTACCAAAATACCATCACATATATGTAGAAATATTATTTAAGAATAAGTAGAACATACATTGGACTGTCAAATATTCAAATTTTCATGTTGGGTTAGCGCACATGAAAATATGCGATTGGGTTTGACTGAGAGTGGGGATGTTAGGTTTTTTTCCTCTTTTTTTCCCATTGACTTCTGAGGGGAAATACGTGAACACAATATTCTAAATTCATCTTTTTGAACTCGTCGGGAAAACAGTTTACTTATAACTCATAATAGGAGCGCAACCTGACATGTGCAAAAAGCTTGCTTCTAATGCAATTAACGCTCAAGTGGGAGCGTTAATTAGTGCTCCACTTGTAATATGGCCCAACATATGTATATATCTGTCTATCTATCTCTACTGTTCCTGTCTTGTTTCTCTCTTTATCAGTATTTTTTTAGAGATGTGCATTCAGGCTTCAGATGAATACAAATGTGTCTGAATTTATGCCAATTTAGCGATTCTTCAGCTATAATAGCAGTCAAATACATTATAGGACAAAATGAACGAGGACCGGATGATTGTTTGAACAAATCAATTTGTACATTCATTCCTACCATTTACCACCAAAGGATGTGCAGGAAGGAGCACTAAAGTGTGAAAAGAGCTACATATGTTTCTCTACTGTAGCTTCTTTGTTTGTAATGATGAACCGTAGTTCTAACCATTCATAGGTCTATGTCCTTATCAAATTCTGCAATAGTGTTACTTATGATTCATTTTTAGGGTCAGCCAATCAGGCAGTGAACGTTTTTAGTCATACATGCTTGTCCAGTCAAGCCCTAACCTGTCATAGGAAGGTGGGGGTCTAGGGGACACTCAGCCATTTTCACTCTTTGACTAAAAATGGTCTTATGCAAATCACAAGGTCAGAAGGTCCAGAGTGGTCAAGGTAGACTGCAAAAAAGAAGAGAGTTATAGATCACAATCCTTTAGAAAAATGTATCAAATTTATTAACTACACTAATTCTACTTTGACTTTAATGGTGAATTTTATAGAAAAATCATTAGATATTTTGTAAAGGATTGTAAGTTACCCCTATATGTTCTGTTAGCATTGAAAGATAGGTTTATTTAATTGTTTAAATTCTATCATGTTAAAATAAGTTGTAATTTCCAATAATGGTAATGAATCAAAAACTATATTCAGCCAAACCAAAATCCCACATGAATGAAATTCAGTCGAACAGAACATTATGAAGAATATGATATGAATCTTTCAGATGAAACAAATTTTTTACCCAGGCACATTTCTAGTATTTATCTAAAACGTTTATATTAAATACAGAACATGTCTTTGTTCATCTTATTGTACTACGTTTTCTTTAAAGAATGTGCACTATTATATAAGATATTTTTTTTATCAATTCTATTTATTGTAACCAGTCTTGAGACAATATATAGAAAAACTGTAACCCTGGTTACACCAGTTAAATTGCTTCTGCACAGTAGTTTACTTTTTATCAAAACCTTTCATTATGGTATTACAATCTACAGTAATTGTTAGACCTGCTATTAAATGTACAAGGTTCATTGTATATTAGTTCCAATATTTCTATTTATTTTACCACTTAAATGGTATTTATCAATAATTTTACATGTATATTGATATTAAAGATCTTCATCAACTCTTTATCTCTTATGTTTGCTTGTTTTAACAGAAGTATTGTTTCCTTGGAAACAGATTATTTCTTTTCACACATTCCAGGTATTTTGATGCTTCAGATTCCCCCCTCCCCCACATTCCTGGACTTTTTGAATATTTGGATCCATGTTAAAAAATAATACATTCTTTCTAAATCATATAGCATCTTCCATAACCCTAAGTTTGCATCAGATTGTGAGGAATTACCTGCATTTTTTGTTTTGGATAAAATGTTGAAGTGCATAAATGCTGAAATGTGGAGGAAAAGTATACCGTTATTAAAGGGATATTCCAGTCAAAATTGAAATGCACATAGATGAATTACACTTTTGAATAGAAACATATTTGCAATATACATGTATTAGCGAAAATGCTTCTAGTAAACGTTATCACTGTTTTAGTGTTAGCATTTTTCTCTGCACGTGCATATGAAGCATAGCTAGAAATTATACCAGCTTTTTACCAAGTGTACTAGCATTTAAATACTACAGCTGCTCAGAGCACCAGTGGGGCTCATATCATGTCAGCAATTAACAAATTGAGTCATTACCAGATGGTACAAGCACTTTAGGCTCTCTGAGCAAGAGTTGTGTTTAAAATGCTGGTGCACGGTGCATACTTAAATACACTTTTGAAACAGCTGTAGAATTTTGCAGAAACATTTTTGCTAATCCTATAATATAAAAGGCCAAGTGTGTTTGTCCGAAGCTGTCATGCGCAGTAGACAGCACGAGGACAAACACACCTGGCCTTTGAGTCCCTAGCTGTCGTCTGATTTCATCTGCGGCAGAAGTGGGCGTGGCCGGACATGGATAGCCGTGAAGGGGGCGTGGCCTGTTGTGAAGGGGCGTGGTCAGGCACGCGATAGAGAGCAGAGAGATAGAGAGAGGGTGAGAGAGAGAGGAGGGGGAGAGAGGGGGGGGAGAGAGAGGGGGGAGAGAGAGAGAGAGGGGGGGGGAGAGAGAGCAAAAGAGAGAGCGCAAAAGAGAGGGGAGGAGAGAGCGCAAAAGAGAGGGGGAGAGAGAGAGCGCAAAAGAGAGGGGGAGAGAGAGAGCAAAAGAGGGGGGAGAGAGAGTGTACAAAAGAGAGGGAGGAGAGAGCACAAAAGAGAGGGGGAGAGAGCGCAAAAGAGAGGGGGGAGAGAGCGCAAAAGAGAGGGCGGGAGAGAGCGCGCAAAAGAGAGGGAGGTAGAGAGAGCACAAAAGAGGGGGGGAGAGAGAGCAAAAGAAAGGGGGGGAGAGAGCCCAAAAGAGAGGGGGGAGAGAGAGCACAAAAGAGGGGGGAGAAAGAGAGCGCAAAAGAGAGGGGGGAGAGAGAGCGCAAAAGAGAGGGGGGAGAGAGAGCGCAAAAGAGAGGGGGGGGAGAGAGAGCGCAAAAGAGAGGGGAGAGAGAGCGCAAAAGAGAGGGGGAGAGAGAGCGCAAAAGAGAGGGGGGGAGAGAGAGAGAGTGCAAAAGAGAGGGGGGGAGAGAGAGCGCAAAAGAGAGGGGAGAGAGCACAAAAGAGAGGTGAACAGAGAGAGCGCAAAAGAAAGGGGGGAGAGAGAGCACAAAAGAGAGGGGGGAGAGATAGCGCAAAAGAGAGGGGGGAGAGAGAGCGCAAAAGAGAGGGGGCAGAGAGAGCGCAAAAGAGAGGGGAGAGAGAGAGCGCAAAAGAGAGGGGAGAGAGAGAGCGCAAAAGAGAGGGGGGGAGAGAGCGCAAAAGAGAGGGGAGAGAGAACAAAAGAGAGGAGAAGAGAGAGAGCACAAAAGAGAGGGGGGAGAGCGCAAAAGAGAGGGGGGAGAGAGAGCGCAAAAGAGCGGGGTGAGAGAGAGAACGCAAAAGAGAGGGGGGGAGAGAGCGCGAAAGAGATGGGGGAGAGAGAGCGCAAAAGAGATGGGGGAGAGAGAGAGCTCAAAAGAGATGGGGGAGAGCGAGAGCGTGAAAGAGAGGGGGAGAGAGAGAGCGCAAAAGAGAGGTGGGAGAGAGAGCTCAAAAGAGAGGGGGGAGAGAGAGAGCGCAAAAGAGAGGGGGGAGAGAGAGCTCAAAAGAGAGGGGGGGAGAGAGAGCTCAAAAGAGAGGGGGGAGAGAGAGAGATCAAAAGAGAGGGGGAGAGAGAGAGCAAAAGAGAGGGGGAGGGAGAGAGCGCAAGGTGTGGGACCGCTGTACTGCAAAAAATGGCCCGTGTGAATGGGCTTTAGGACTAGTACATATATATTATAAAAATGATTCTATTCAGAATAGAAATGCATCCATGTGGATTCCAATTTTGGCTGGAATGTCCCTTTAAGTACAAAATAAAAATGTCACTGTAAAGTACTTGTATGAAAAAAAGAGAAACATACTCCCTCAAATAAAAATGGATAAGAACACTGATTTAAAGCAAAATGTTACTCAAATGCTGTATTACCTAAACCAATGGATCATATAGGACTAGAAAATATCATATGAATATCTTTTATATAAAAAAGGAAGATATTTTACCTTAAAGTTTGCTCAGTAGCCATGTCCCATTGTAGAGGCAATTTAAGTATCCAATTAGTTTGCTTTTCCTGTGACTTACAAAGGAGCGTGGATCTGGTATGTGCAGATATAGTCACTCATTTCTTTCTCAGTTCAGGGAAGTTTACTATGAACTCTTGTGAAATCCCACCATATTACAGTGAATAAGAGTGTTTTTTTTCACCATGCACTCAGCCTTGGAAGTCCAAAGACAAGCATTCAGATGAGAAGTTTAAAGATCCTTTACAATAACATACGGCTACCGAGGAACATTTGAAGTAAAATGTCTTCTTTTTTTAGATTGATCAATGAGTTAAAGTTGCTACAAATATCAAAATATTTGTTTTGTGTATATATGAGAGATGTTTTAAAATAATATCAAAAACTGTTATTGTTTTGTAATCCAGGGACCTATTGAAAGTAAAGCTTCAGTATTATTTCACTTTACAATAACTTCCTGCTGTTGCCAGTTATAGACAGATATATATAGCAATGCTCTAGCCATAATTGTGTAAAAATACTATAGGGTCAGTCTTCTGAATCTTGCAAGATGTACTCTTGTGCAAGTGGAAAAAAAATCATTATTATATTAAAATAAGCTAAATAAATCATTAACATATTAGACTAAAAATAATTAAAGATTTATATAATTTTGAGATTTGTGTCCCTGTCACTTGGCAGATTAATTATAGCTGCCATAGTCAGATATACTGAATAACATTATAGTTTTGTTGCTGTTATAAGCAGTAGTGTAACTGCTACACAAAGACTTGCACGTATCTCTTGTCTGGTGGTATTTAAAGGGACTTAAAACTGAATTAGAAGCTGATACTAAGGATCAACAGCTGTAATTATTTTCAGTCTCACTAGATGCATTTTTGAGCCACCGTTTTATCTGTAGATAAAGACTTAGATAGCTAATGGTTATTTTTCAGGGAAACAGCTTAAATGGAAATATGATATATTGCTGATCTGCCATTACTAAAGAAGGACATAAATACAATAACCAGACTCATGGTGAGAAAAACTTATTTATTCTTCTGTATTACTTGGATGCACTTTTTAAAGTAGGAAATGTCATGAAAATTTATTTCATAGGCTTCATAAAGCCAAAACCGATTGGATATAAAGTTTTAAGTGGTGTAAATTTACAACAGCACTCAAGCCTCTAATGCTCTTTATCCACTCAAGGTCATATGTTATTTTGTGTAAACTATTCACTAAAGCTTACTCTTCTCTCTATTGTTCTATTGACTCCAGAGAATACATAGGAAGCTGTAAGTGACTTTGAAAGGCTGAAGAGGACTGCTAGTAAATCTACCCAATTGTATTGTATGTGGCTCATAATGTAAATTCCAGATTTCTTGCAAAATGAACTTATTTAAAACTGGCTTGCCTTTACTGATGAAGGAGCTTTCATTTTAAAATGATAGTAAACACCAAAAATGTTATTGTTTAAAAAGATAGATAATCCTTTTATTTACCATTCCCCAGTTTTGCATAACCAACACTGTTATAGAAATGTACTTTTTACCTATGTAATGACCTTGTATCTAAGCTTCTGCTGACTGCCTCCTTATCTCAGATCTTTTGACAGACTTGCATTTCAGGCAATTAGTGCTGACTTTACGTGCATGAGCACAATATTATCTTTATGAAACACATGAACTAATGCCCTCTATGCCCTCTAGCTGTGAAAAACTGTCAAATGCAGAGGCGGCCTTCAAGGGCTTAAAAATTAGCATATGAGCCTACCTAGGTTTAGCTTTCAGCTAAGAATAACAAGAGAACAAAGCAAATTTGATGATAAAAGTAAATTACAAAGTTGTTTAAAATTACATGCCCTATATGAATCATGAAAGTTTAATTTGGACTTTACTATCCCTTTAAGTAGACCAAGTAGATACTTCTGCTACTTTATCATGCCTCCAGAATGTCCCAGATCCAGCAACGTGTCATCATACTTTGTAGCTTGCAGCCTAGAGAAGCTGTCTTTCATATTTGCATGATATTGGATTGTTTCTTGTTCTCTGTTCACTGGATTTTTGTACTGAATGCATGAGTGTACTTGTAGCAAGTTTTGGCAACTTGGAAGGGAAGGGTAAAGGTTATCCTTTCAAAACAAATGTATATTTAATGTTCATGAATTCCTATCCCTCTCTAAACACCCCTCCAGATTTGTCAAACTTTCTTCTTAGAGTTTCTCCTGCATTAGGGAGTTTAAATGTTGCGAAGTTTGCTTTATAGTACATCTTTTAAATGTGACAAGATAGAATCTTACAAGTATAATAATGAGCTGAAAGTATTTTCACAAAAAGGTAGCATCACCACCATGGATGGAGGATAGTGACTTCAGAGACATGAGCACATCTACAGAAACAATTTTGTGCAACACACAAGGAAAAGTTTCAGTACCATGGACAGTTCCTTAGTGAAATGTTTGGTGGATGCTAAAAATACTGCGTTTCAATGCAAATGTTATTGTCCTCTGGAAACAGTGCTTAGGACAAAGTGTTTGAAAAGTGCTTTACTTATTTATTTATTTTTTTATAACAAGTTCATCAGAGGACATTTATTTAGAAAAAGATTATTTTGGACACTATTCATTTTATTTTCTCATTCATGTGACAAATTCTCCCCCATTTCTAGCGTTGCATAAAATGACCTAATTTAACTTATAATTGTATACTACTGGAACAAAAAACAGCCATATAAATTGCCATAGAACAGGCTAACAATAGTATTGAACCAGTTGTTCGTTCCTGTGAGTGTGCTTCTCTCTGTGTGTATTTAGTCTCCCTATGGGAAAAAGGGGAAACCAGACGTGGACTCCTTGCTCAGTGTGCTTAGAGGAATATGGCTACACTTCACTGACAAGGCCCAATGAAGGCCAAAACGATCGTCTGGGGTTGCTGTGTTCTTTGTTCAGAAAGGAATTGCCTGGTATTTCAGCGCTGGACTGACCGTAAAAGGCGGGATCAGACTGATATACTACAGGAAAGTTCTTCTCTGTGAAAAGCATTACTGGGCTAAAAGAAGCTGCACCCAGGTGGTAAATCGCCATAGAAAACGCTAACAATAGTATTGAGCCGGTTGTTCGTTCCTGTGAGTGTGCTTCTCTCTGTGTGTATTTAGTCTCCCTATGGGAAAAAGGGGAAACCAGACGTGGACTCCTTGCTCAGTGTGCTTAGAGGAATATGGCTACACGTCACTGATGAGGCCCAATGAAGGCCAAAATGATTGTCTGTGGTTGATGTGTTCCTTGTTCAGAAAGGAATTGCCTGGTATTTTGGCGCTGGACTGACCGTAATAGGCGGGATCAGACTGATATACTACAGGAAAGTTCTTCTCTGTGAAAAGCACTACTGGGCTAAAAGAAGCTGCACCCAGGTGGTAAATCGCCATAGAACAGGCTAACAATAGTATTTAGCCAGTTGTTTGTTCCTGTGAGCGTGCTTCTCTCTCTCTCTGTGTGTGTGTATATATATATATATATATATATATATACACAATGTTAGAGGGGAACAGGAAGGGAAGGGAGGTGGGAAAAAAGGAGGGGAAAGGGAATTAGGGTACAGTATGCTCTTTGCCAGCACAAATCATTTCAACTAAATACATAAATATAAGCCCTCGAAGTGGATGTCAAACCAGTGAATCCAAGGAATAAATATAAAAAAAACACACAAATAAAGATATGCAAAGCACCACATATAACTTTAATATTACAAATATATATATAAGAACGAGTAAAATGTCCAATAAAAATTCTATAGCCTAAATGTAGCAAGAACTACCTATCTACCAATGGTCATTGGGAATAAATTAGAAAAGTGTACACTGTGTCCGTAATGAACAATCATATGTAGTCAGATGGTCTCAAAAGACGAGTCAGTATCAAAAGTATCAAAAAGTATGCAAAGTATGTGTCCAAAGCATGTAGACAGAGTTCAAACTGTATTATTGAGAGGCAGCAGCAGCAATTGTTATAAGCGATGTTATGCCAAGCAGAATAAAGATGAAATAAAGCAGTTCAGCAGTGTGGTATAGTAGGATGGCAAGCAGATGGTATAGTGAGTAAGAGTTCAGTTATATAGCATTACAAAGCATGGTAACAGTTCCCAAAAGTAACAGGGAGTACTTGTTACAGGGAGCTACCTACTGAGGGATAGCCCTCGCTCAAGGGACCCATAGTATAAACAAGTACTATGGACTGATCTCACGCATTCTTCATGTAAAAGGTGGTATCCGTATTCGGATTAGTCACAGGGTAGACTCAATGAAATGCTGACCATGCCGTTCTTCCTATGTGGTCAATTTCAGTAAATCAGCTGCGTCTCTTGTATGTGCTCTCATACAATGGCGATGATACTCTCGATTTCCCAATGGTCCAAGGGGTCCAGGGTCCTCAGCTGGACTAGCTGAGGTGTGTAGTACAATCTACGCTTACACGTGTTTCACTGCCAGGGCAATTCTATGCGGCTTTCTCAAAGCGTGCCTTGGCATAACAACGCTTATAACAATTGCTGCTGCTGCCTCTCAATAATACAGTTTGAACTCTGTCTACATGCTTTGGACACATATGTTGCATACTTTTTGATACTTTTGATACTGACTCGTCTTTTGAGACCATCTGACTGCATTTGATTATTCATTATGTACACAGTGTACACTTTTCTCATTTATTCCCAATGGCCATTGGTAGATAGGTAGTTCTTGCTACATTTAGGCTATAGAATTTTTATTGGACATTTTACTCATTCTTATATATATTTTTGTAATATTAAAGTTATATATGGTGCCTTGCATATATTTATGTGTGTTTTTTTATATTTATAGACAAGGAGGGGCACTTCCTTGGATTCACTGGTTTGACATCCACTTCAAGCGCTTATATTTATGTATTTAGTTGAAATGATTTGTGCTGGCATAGAGCATACTGTACCCTAATTCCCTTTTCCCTCCTTTCTTCCCACCTCCCTTCCTGTTCCCCTCTATCTGTTGTATACATTATTTTTTTATGCTCCCGTGCACCCCCAGATATACCCATTTACATATCAGGGGTTTATCTATATTTTACTAAATTGGGTTGAGCTGACTTACCGCATGCTTTTTGTTCTTTTATATATATATATATATATATATATATATATATATATATATATATATATATATATATATATATATATATATATATATATATATATATATATATATATATATATATATATATATATATATATATATATATATATATATACTATTTATATATATATATATATATATATATATATATGACAAAAGGTCAGTAGTCTAAGCAGATCAAACACTGCATGAGCGCATTACAGATCAATGCTTGTGAGATTCATTTTAAATGTAGAAAAAATAAATACGTATTTTGAATCAAGGGTCTTTGTCATGGTAGAAAATAAAGAAAGGAGAAATATCATTCCTTTCTCCCTGCATGTATTGATTACTATTGCACTTACATTACATTCTCAAATAAAAAACCTCAAATCTATTCTTTTGATGGAAATAATAAGTCTATTCTCCTGTACAAATAATATAAATGTGTGTAATCCTCATGATAGGATTATCGGTCATACTAACATTCTTAAACTATTAGTTTGTCTCTATCACCTCATACAAGAGGCTATTCCTCTTATCAATTAGTGTTTTTATAAAACAACGTTTCTACAAAACATTTTTGATCTTTCTTTTGTCCAATGCCTTGTTATGTTATCTGCTTCTATGAAAATGTTATTCTTTTCTGAGTTTATTCTTTACCTTTATATCTATTTTATTTGATCACTCATTTCTTTTCCAATATATACAACTTAAAATCATAACATATTTTCTTGTGCTTTAGTCTTTACAACATTTGATTTTTTTTCATGTTGTGTTGCTTGCCGTCTATAAAATAACCTTAAATAACTTCCAAGTCTCCATTCTTTGCAAATACAGGTAATGAAGATAAATTGCAACTGCATTGTTCCCTAAATTAATATTTTTGCTTCTTTATTATTGTTATTATACTTTATTTAGAAATGGGTACAAATCATAAGAGTACAACAATGAAACAATATTTGTAAGTGAAGACACAATTTATCAAACAAATACAGGAGGAAATGAGGTCCCAATTCCCATGGGAACTTACTAGCTAAGAGGGTAGGAGGGAGAGAAACAGGAGGCGAGGACTGCAACGGTGAGAATTTTGTTAGTACACAGCAAGATGAGGGCAATTATTAGATAAGTGGAATTCCTTTGTTACTGAGTTGGGTGGTAAGCATCCTTGAACAAAAATATTGTTGGGGAGTGTTTTAAGAAGGACAGATTAGGGGAATGTCAGACAGCGTGAGGGAGTGTGTTCCAGTGGGATTGGTGCCGCATGAGAGAAGTCCTGCAGTCTAGCGTGGGAAGAGGTGATGGTAGAAGAAGCAAGGAGCAGGTCATTGCTGGACCTTAAGGGACAGGCAGGAGTATATTTCTTGATTAGTGAGGACAAGTAGTAGAGTGCAGCGTTTGTAAGGTCTTTCTTGATCCCACAAATCTCCCCAAATTATAGAAGAAAGTGTTACATTTGTTTGAGTAATCTACAAAAGGCATACCTTAATAAATTAGCCCAGTAGTAATATTACTAATTAAAAAAGTGCTACAATTGATCTTCGTAGCATTCTAGTAGCCATATTTTTTATATTTAATAAATATAAATGTTTATCAATTTTGAGATTATCTCAAATAATAATTACTCAATTCTGATTCTCTTTTGTTACTGTCATTTATGTGCCATTAAGCTTATAATGGATTTAATGGATTTTTGCATCCATTAAAGGGACACTAAACCCAATTTTTTTCTTTCATGATTCAGATAGAGCATGCAATTTTAAGCAACTTTCTAATTTATGCCTATTATTATTTTTTCTTTGTTCTCTTGCTATCTTTATTTAAAAAGCAGGAATGTGATCCATAGGAGCCGGCCCATTTTTTGTTGAGAACCTGTTTTATGCTTGCTTATTGGGGGGTAAATGTAAGCCTATAATAAGCAAGTGCTATCCATGGTGCTTAACCTAAAATGGGCTGGCTGCTAAGATTTACATTCCTGATTATTAAAATAAAGATAGCAAGAGAACAAAGAATTTTTTTTAGAAGGAGTAAATTAGAAAGTTGCTTAAAATGTCATGCTCTGTCTGAATAATAAAAGAAAAAAATTGGGTTCAGCGTCCCTTTAATGATTAGGGTTTGTCAAGGTTGTTGAGAAGTAGCAAAGGAGTGAGCTGACCGGTCATTTTAGCATTGAATATTTTATTAAGGTAACTAAGTACAGTATACACAAGTATCCCATATATGTGCATGTGATAATAGCACATATTAAGAGGTTTACACAGGAAGAAGCCCGAGACAATAGTCGAATGTAGTCCATTCAGGTATGCCAGTTGCAGACAACAACTAGCGGGATGGGCAGGATGATAATGGCCAGCAGGGCACAGTATGCAGGTAACTGCTAAGCTGAAATAAAATGGTAAGGATCAGAGGCTACCAATTGGTAGCTGTAAAAATAATCAACCACTTAAGAAATGCTTACAGCTGCTCTACTTAAAGGGATATGGAACCCAAAAATGTTCTTTTGTTATTTAGACAGAGCATATCATTTTAAGAAAGTTGTCAATTTACTTATATTATCAAATTTGCTTTGTTAGCATGGTATTCTTTGTTGAATAGATATCTAGGTAGGCATCTGGAGCATAACATGGCAGGAAATAGTGCCGCCATCTAGTGTTCTTGCAAAACTGCTGCCATATAAAACTCCTGAAAAGGGCCGGCTCCTTAGCATACGTCCCTGGTTTTCAACAAAATATACCAAAAGAATGAAGAAAAAATAATAATAGAAGTACATTTTAAAGTTGTTTAAATTTGCATGCTCTATCTGATTCATGAAAGAACAATGTTGGGTTTAATATCCCTTTAAATAGTGTGAGCATACGTCCCTGCTTATCAACAAAAGATACCAAGAGAATGGAGAAAAATTTATAATAGAAGTATATTTTAAAGTTGTTTAAAATCTCAAGCTCTATCTGAATCATAAAAGAACAATTTTGGGTTGCATATCCCTTTAAATAGTGTGAACAGAACTCCAATGGAACTGACACACTGTCAAAGTATAAAGTGCAAAGAGAGGTGAACGAAAAGCAAGTGCCTGCCTTGCAGTAAAATAAGTATGGTGTTACCTGGAGTGCCATTACTCACCATAAATACAGAACTTTGCACTTTGTGCCTTTTACATGTCCCAGGGACCATTCTTGTAGCTGATTGGAGGAGAGTTTTATTTTGATAAAACACCAATGCAAAGCAAATTTGAATGCTTGAAATTTTATGCTGGAGCTAAATAGCCCTGACATATCTAGCATCTCTACTTAAAGTAGATGTTAGGGTAGAAAAAGATTGTACATTTATCTAGCATTTTTTACATATACTGTTATTAAAGTGATGGTAAATTCGGCCAAAGTGCTCCACATATTTGTAAAGGTCTTATCCTAACTAGCATATCGATATTCTTTTTTATTAATCAATTCATCAGCACACTGAATAATTTTACTTTTATTCCTGCTACGTTACCGTATTGAATCCAGCCTCTAAGATTTTTGAAGCTCCCTCTTTGAGTGGCATCTCTTCTAGCCAATCAGATCCTGACCATGCGCCACATGTAAAAGTCTATCTGCATGCTCCCGTCCTCGGAATGCTGTCATCTTATTGAAATGCTCATGCGCTATAAGCAACTTACACTATTTGCGCAACAGAATAAGTCAAACCCACAAAAGAAAATTCCCTTATTCTGTTGCACAAATAGCGTAAGTTGTTTGTAACTCATGCGCATTTCAATAAGATGACAGCGTTCTGAGCACGGGAGCGTGCAGATAGATTTTTACATGGGGCGCATGGTGAGGTTTTGATTGGCTAGAACAGATGCCACTCATAGAAGGAGCTTAAAAAATCTTAGAGAGATGCTGAATTCAATAAGGTAACGTAGCAGGAATAAAAGTAAAATTATTCAGTGTGCTGATGATGAATTGATTAATAAAAAAACATATCGATATGCTAGTTAGGATAAGACCTTTACAAATATGTGGAGTACTTTGGCCGAATTTACCATCACTTTAACTTTTCATTACATGTGATCTGCAATTTTTGCTTTAATCAGCTTTGTTATTTGTTTTATTGTGAATAAAAATATCCCAAAAAGTTGCCATACACTCTAGGGCATTTATGGACAACCGTTATTATTTATGGGAAAAACTAAATTAACTAATTAATTAATTTTGTGTTTGTTCTTTAGTTTGTTTAGTTAACAATTTTTTAGTTCAAGTTTTTTGATGTTTGCAAATAAAAATGTTTGCTTGTGTCTAACATCCCCAATTCCCTCAGCAAGAACCATAGCAACAGTTTCTTCATCCCTAGAACTGGTTCTCCACCATTTTGCAATTAACCATTTTTACGTATGAAACATCTACCAACTGTAATACTGACAAAAATAACCCAGTACTATTCCATTAAATATACAAAATTAAACACTAGGGGTTAGGTGTATTTTAATAACTGCAATTGTGTTTGTACCTTGATGTAATAATGTTATATACATACAAATAGGTTGTGTAAGTTGATTGCTCAGACAATTTATTTATATGTGTGGAGGATATGTGAGTCTTGTCACTCTTTATTAAAGTTATAATTCACTGAAATTACAACCATAAACTTATAGTGTGTCAGCAAGGCCGCGTTGGAGCCTTTGTCTTGTTCTCAAGTATAAACATCTGGTAACACTAGCTTCCAGAGTCTAATGGCTCACAAAGAAGGCAGAAGCCAGGGCATGCCCTCATTACAACCAAGTTATTACTACCATCCTTCATTGTAATAGAGGCAAAATGACAGCTGGTTATCTCTTGCAGCTCAATGTACCCTAAAATGGTACAGAGGTAGATTATTGCTGAATTAGGTTATGGCAAAGTCTCATGAGTGCTGTCCCAGATTTTCACTATTAAATCATGGGGATGCACAGTGTGAATTGTGGTCTGTTTTCCTAATACAGCTGCCGTATTACAGACACTCATAGACAAGACCATTAGGTTCAATGCAAGCAATGCAGAATATTTCCATTTGCAACTTCAATGAATATTAGAGGAAGCCCCCCTTGCTTTATTATTTAGCAAGGAGGCATATGCATATAGTAATAGCATAACTCTTATTTCACAGGTGTGTGTGCTGTGATAAGGTTTGCAGGGATACATATGTAGCCCAGTTATTGCACCATATGACACCTAGCAACAATGGATGTATATCATGAGATTGAGTATTATCTCCCATTCTCCCATGCATCCAATAGATTAAAGGGACATCAACCGAAAATGTATCTTTCATGATTCAGAAATAGCATACATTTCTAAACAACTTTCCAATTTACTTCTGGTATCAAATTTACTTCATTCTCTTGTCATCATTTGTTGAATGAGCAGCAATATACTACTTGGAGCTAGCTGATTAGGTGAGCCAATGGCAAGAGGGATATAAGTGCAGCACCAATTAGCAGCTAACTTCCAGTAGTTTATTGCTGCACCTGAGCCTACCTATGTATTCTTTTCAACAAAGGACACCAAGAGAATGAAGCAAATTAGTTAATAGAAGTAAATTGAAAAGTTGTTCAACATTACATGATCTATCTGAACCATGAAAGATAAATTGTGGGTTTGATATCCCTTTAACTTGAAAACATTGTAATTATGTTGATATAATGTAACTTTTACATTTTAATTACATTTATGTTTAAACGTTTAAGCTACAGTAAATAGAACTCACATCACTAATGCAAATTTAAAGGGAAGTAGAATAAGAGAATTAAATGCACTAAAAATTGAAAGCACCTCTGAAGACTCTGATTGCAGAGAGGGCTGGGGTGTAATGCAAAGCTAAGGGGTTAAAGTGCTTTGTTTTTATTTATGCATAGGTTCTAAACAGTATTACAGATTGCTTATTGATAGCTTATGAGAAATTAAGTTGATCTCAGCTGTGTCCCTTCACACTCCAAATGATTCACGTTCTAAATCATACTGTGTTTGACGTTTGTCTGGGAGTAAAGTAAATAAACTAATTGTAGAATTACATTGATGATTGGCTTTCTTGTGCATACACATGGGAAATATGAAATATTAAATATGAAATATGAAATAGTGTGTAATGAGACATGATGTCAGGGCAGATTTACTGCAAATAATGAAATGATAGGGAATACATGATCAAACATGTTATGTATACTTAATTCCGGGATAAATTATTTTTCGTCTTTATATGTCATAACTGTCATGTAGTGCTTAATGCATGTGCACACTACCTACTTAGGCATCTCTTCAGCAAAGAATAACACAAGAACAAAGTAAAATTAATAGAAGTAAATTGGAAACTTTTAAAAAATCTAAATAATGAAAGAAAAAGTTTGTGTTTGATGTCCCTTTAACATTATCAGATATATATATATATATATATAGAAATATATATTTAATAAAAAAAAGTACATTATTTTCTATGTGAAGAACATAGGAATGTAAAATATGCGTAATGCACATCAGGGTTCATGATTTAAGATTAACAAGGTCGGGTTAATGCACATGAAGAATTGCTTACTTCAATCTACGTTAGTGAAATATTACATTTAAAATATTAAAAATATTAATAAAATGTATTACAATTATTATACATACTGTAAAATATTCTAAATAATTAATAGAATATATCTATATTTTTTTACAGTATGTATAATAATTAAATAAATTTTATTAATATTTTGCAATATTTTAAATGTACTATATCCGTAATGCACTTTTAAGTTAGCAATCCTTCATGTGTATAGGTGTTAATTTTTTATTTTTCATTTTGCGCTCTCCATTGACTTATTGACTTCTATGGGAAAATGTTAACACAGTCGCGATATTTGGATAGCGTGCGTCGGGTTTTGCGCATGTGCCAACTTTTTACTTGTAATACAAGCGCGACCCAAACAAAAATCCTCAATCTAGCTAAGTTAATGCGCTAGTGGGAGTGCAAAATAACGCTTCATTCGTAATCTACCCCAAAACAGAACATAGATTACATTTTATTAAATAGCAATACCAATTCTAGCTGGGAAGCTAAAAAAAGCTGCATTCATTTTAGTATACGGATCAATATTCACCAACAAAAAGAAAGCAAGAAGTTCAGATGGATCAATTCATTATTTGCTTACACGATCTGCTCGTATTGACTGAGATATGTACTATGTCATAGGGTTGTTGTGAGATTCATTTGGAATTTTTACTTTCTGGAGAAGAATTTTCATTTATGAAAGTATATCTGAGCAGAACCTTGTGCCTCATTCAGATACAAACAAAATTGTCTCATCTTTTTATGCTACAGTATTCCGCAGTCATTCCATATGATAGTTGTAATATTTTGTCAGAATCAATACAATTCAATATTCATCATAATCATGTGACTGTGAGCAGCCAGGTATATGAATGTAAATAAATCATAAATACATTTAGTAGCTTATTGAGGTTCTTCTTGGAATGTGACCTTAGAAACCCTAATCTGAATCTTAAAATAATATATAGGACATGCTAGGAATCTTAAAGGGACAGTCAAGTAAAAAAAAACTTTCATGATTTATATAGGGCATGCAATTTTACACAACTTCTCAATTTACTTTTATCACCAATTTTGCTTTGCTCCCTTGGTATTCTTAGTTGAAAGCTAAACCTAGGAGGTTCATATGCTAATTTCTTAGACCTTGAAGTCTGCCTCTAATCTGAATGCATTTTGACCATTAGAGGGCATTAGTTCATGTGTTTCATATAGATAACATTGAGCTAATTCACGTGAAGTGACCTAGGAGTGAGCACTGATTGGCTAAAATGCTAGTCTGTCAAAAGAACTGAAATAAGTGGGCAGTCAGCAGAAGCTTAGATACAAGGTAATTACAGAGGTAAAGTGTGTATTATTATAACTGTGTTGGTTATGCAAAACTGGGGAATGGGTTTATCTTTCTTTTTAAACAACAATTCTGGTGTTGACTGTCCCTTTAAGCATTGCAGTATTCTAGAAATAGAACTGTAGATTGCCATGTAAACACACATCATGTTTTGTTCTTTTTTTTTTTTTTCTGCTAAGAAATTTGAATTTCAGTTTTGCTTGAGCAACTTGCATCTTATAGTCCAGAATGATGTGACAGCATGTCAGTCCTGGATATTAGATGTGTTTCTGAGAGATGAAACTTAGGATGCTCATGTAGTTGAGTCTTCACTGTCTCTTAGTGAGGTTAGGTCAGGCCCACAGGCAAAGTAATGGTTTTGAATCCTTTAAGAAGCTTGTTAGACAAAATGCAAGTACCCTGAATGACAGTGGTGATTAGGAAACAGGGTGAGTCAAACTACCCAGGTACAGTCATCATTAAAGAGACAGTAAGCACCTTGAGATATTTATATAAAATGCTTAGTTATATGTAATGAAACAACTTATGAATATATTGTCATTATTTATTTTGCTCCCTTTTCATGTAACTGAGCTCTGAAAATAGAGACATTTATAACACTCATATTTTGAAATGCACCCTGCTGACTTCTCAAGGCTTACCCTGCTACATATATGTCCCTATTCGGCTTTAACTGATAACAACTGCAAAACAATTTGCTTTATACTAACTTTATGACAGGGCTAGTTTTACTGTCGGCAGACTAAAGCCCAGATTGGCTCCTCCAAATAAGGCAAATGGTAGACTGATTTTAGCTACTGACAAATAATTGCAGTAAAAACTATGTTAATTTTTTTAAAAACTAAAAATCTGGGCTGATATGTTGTACTATAGCAACAGAAGTATTTTGTAAATTCAAGGTGCTTACTGTCCCTTTAAGACACTGTCATTCCTATTATGAATTCTTCATTAGTGCACTAGATTTAGGTGAAACCCATTATTTTGTCAGTAATGGGAAACTCCAGGTATGTTGTGAATAATATAACAATCATAAGGGTTGATTCGGATTTTCCTGATCCTGTTTATCAGCGCTTTTTCAGCCCCTGATCCGTGTTTTTCAAATTCTGAGTGATAACAATTAAAGCAATAACACATTATCAGTAATGGGAAACGTTCAGATTGTATCTGAGCTGATAGCGGTAAAATTACCCATATGGTGCTTAAACAGCAAATGTTTTTAGTGATCTCAATCCTCCCAACCAATGGGTTTGTATAGCCTCTCAATGGTGGGAGGGACAGATATTTACATATGTATATGTATTTAATAGACAGAAAATCGAAATCACACAAAACTTTGAGAATTGGGCGTTAAGCAATTGTACTCTTAATATCTTTGTTTTAATTTCATACTTGCAAATTTGAGATTGTAAAGTACAGTATTCTCATTTTTAGTAACATAATTTTTCTCAGCAACTGTGTCTTTGTGATCCAAAGTTATTTATTTAAAGTTCATTCTAAAACAGTGATCTTCTAACAGTCATAAAAATGTGGCAAAGAGAATCCCTGTTCTGTACAATTCAGAGGGAGGTTTGGAAATACGAGTCTGTGCCGTGAGCCCTGCAACTTTGGACTATCTTTAAAACATTGTCACTTTGTGGTTTCCAGATTTACAGTGTGGGAATCCTGTTTTAAAAGACAAAAAGTTGTGGCCACTTTATTTTTATGGAAATTAATATCCTGTACTGTTCATTTTAATTTTACATGAATATCTTACCAAAACAGAAAATTAGGTTTACTTAATGAATTACATTTTTTTATTTATTTTTTATTTATTTTTTAAAAAAAACATCATTGATCAATAATGCCCAGTATACCCATCATGTGCCTATACAAATGACATTCATAGAGGGTCGGCTCCAGAACGAATGAAATGGGGGGGGCATTTTTTTTTCACGAGGGGGCACGCATTTAAAAAGCATGTATGAGAGTCAAAATAAGAGCAGACCTACTGTGGCAGTCCAGGGGTTACATTTACCAGATCTCTGGCTGTGCAGATGATAGATTTGTTTATATTTCTGGAAGTGCAGCGGTTACATGTGTCATATCTCAAGGAGTATAGGGGTTACATTTATAAGATGTATGGCAGTGCCACAGCAGTTACATTTACCAGATTTATGGCAGTGCAGGGGTTACATTTGTCATATCTCAGGAATGTCTCCCACATATGACACAGCCAGTGGACACTGTTTGCATGTGTAGCTCTACCAATGAACCTACTAATAATCAAATGAGCTTTTATGTGACAATAAGTTTGAGTGCCAAGCAGTACATTACTTGTACATATATTATTAATGATATTTACCAGCACACACACAGTATATACAGTATGTATATACACACAAATTATATATATATATATATATATATATATATATATATATATATATATATATATATATATATATATATATATATATATATATAAACACCAAAAAGCGCACTCTCACTTACCAGCAAAACTCAGGACCAGGGTGCTCAAAAAATATTCATGAAACTCCAATAATCAGCACTCTCTGGATATACACACAGCAAATTTAATAGCCAGTGACGTTTCGGGGCATTCACCCCTTCCTCAGACAACCAAAAATTGTGATACAAACAGTGTTATATATTCAATAGATCCCTCCCCGATATATATATAGGTGTCACATTACACTGTCGCTCTGATCTGTAGCTATATTCTGACATTGGTTTATGAGCGCTGAGAATATTGTTTTGTTTATACAAGTTGCCATGGCAATGCCTAAAGTTTATACTTCAGTTTGATTGGCTCCTGATCACATGGGCCTGTGATCATGGAGGATGACTACGCCCACCGCCTTACACGCTGAATTCAGCGTGGGAACGAACGGCGCTTTCTTATTAAGGGCATGTTATTGGCCTCTCTTATGGGAATAGTAATGAGTATGATCTAGGGTTAGAATTGCTCTGTGGCAATAATCTATAGTGTCCTCTGATCTGATTTTTAATGATTCATCACAGGTCCCTTGTAGACTCTTAGATGCAGAATAAGCCGACGTTGCCATGGCAACTCATGATACTTACGGATATGCGCTGTGAATATATTTGTGTATGGGGGTTGCCATGGCAATGTCTAACGACCGACGTGTGATTGACTGGTCTCTGATCACATGGGCTGAGTCATGCCCTGATCATGGAGAATGACCACGCCCACCGCCGGGCACGCTGAAACTAGCGTGGTAAGTAATGGCGGCTTCTCTATTTGAATATACAATCTGTTGTGTTCTGCATGATACAGTTGATTGAATCCTCATTCTATGGCAGTGTATATCGAAATGTCAAGTAGGGCCAACCCCTGTGTTATAGTATGAATATGGCAATACAAGTTTTGGTTTAATATACAGATCCATGTCCATTTTTATCTGTCACTATTGTAATAAGTCACTGTTAAAATGTAGATATCACTGATATTTGATAATGGACACAATGCTTTATTGATTTGATGTAATATATGCACAGATATGATGAATATTGATGATGATGAAATGTTTGATGTTTTTTTGATTAATGATTTGTATACATCATCTCCTATTGGTTGTTTGGTTTAATTGAAATGCGGGAGGGATCTATTGAATATATAACACTGTTTGTATCACAATTTTGGTTGTCTGAAGAAGGGGTGAATGCCCCGAAACGTCACTGCCTATTAAATTGGCTGTGTGTAAATCCAGAGAGTGCTGATTATTGGAGTTTGAGATATATATATATATATATATATATATATATATATATATATATATATATATATATACACACATACACACACACACACTGTGTATATATATATATATATATATATATATATATATATATATATATATATATATATATATATATATATATATATATATATATATATATATATATATATATACACACACACACAAAAGGTATATCTCAGTAAATGAAAGCACTTTCAGGACATCTCAATAGTGGGTAAAAATAAAACAGTGTTTATTAACGTTTCGGGGTTCACACAGACCCCTTGATCAGGTGAAGGGGTCTGTGTGAACCCCGAAACGTTAATAAACACTGTTTTTTTTTACCCACTATTGAGAAGTCCTGAGAGTGCTTTCATTTACTGAGATATATCTTTTCATGCTAGCACCCAGACTGTTGACCCAGGAGGACGGAATTACTTACAGGAGGAGTATATATATATATATATATATATGCACACACACACATATATATATATATATATATATATATATATATATATATATATATATATATATATACACACAAACAATATATATATACACACAGTGTGTGTATTGTTTGTATGTATGTGTGTGTATATATATATATATATATATATATATATATATATATATATATATATATATATATATATATATATATATATATATATATATATATATATAATAAAACAACCTTGGGGACAAATAGGAGATGTTTTGAAACATGTAAATAATAAACATAAGGCTATTTCACTCATTGTCCCACAGCTACATTTGAAGTGTGTGTATGTGAGCACCTATAATCTGACACACATTTTACACTGATCACTGCAGATAAAGCAGGCACAATGCACACTTGTTTTGTGTGACCTGCAGTGGGGAAACCAAGGAATTCCCAATTTGCTTCTTTATCTGTGGCTGCCAGGACATAAAGCACAATAGGGAAGGGATACTACTCTCACACACACATTGATTATACGGCTGTGTTTTCACAAAATTACTTCTGCCTTCCCTCTCACTGACTGTTAGCTTCTCCCAGCACTTCCTGCGGAGGTCTGATGATGTAATCATCTCACTTCAGCTCTGTAGTAAGTGGGCTAGCAGGAGGAGGGGCATTGCAAGCCCTAGGTTAACTATGAGAGCACCAGCAGGGAAATGCAACTTTATTTGTTATCTGGTTGTAAATAGAGGAGAGTAAAGAGATTAGCTGGGCCCTCCTAAGTGGCGGATCTCTAGGGTGCAGTGGCCGCAAATGGTTTATGCGACATTTGGGACATGTCACTTTTAAAATGAAAAAAAAAATAAAAAAATTTAAATAAATTTTTTTTTTTTGCTCTGGGGGGCCCAGCATACAATTTGGGTGGGCATTGCCCCCAATGCCCCCCTTGGAGCCGATCCTGCATTCATATTGTTAAAACACATCATAAAGACCACTCTATCCAACTGAAAAACACAGACATAGATTCCATTAACCCCTTTAACCCATTTGTAATTCAGTTATAAGCGTCCATTATCGTCTGTTCCAAGTACCGTTGTGGGAAAATGGGGAAAAAATCTGAGTTAACAATATCAGCAGTGTTTGACTCAGAAAGATTGTGATAACTTTGTTCTTGTTTCTTCAACATTGGAAAAAAATTGAAAGATGGTAATGGATCATATAATCCTTTATTCAGATATTTTAGAGGTTAACAACATTTCTTCAACTGGGCCAATGCTTCAAATAAAAATATTCATTTAATTAAAATAATTATGGACTTTAAGAATTTAAAAATTCTTATATTGCTTCTCAGTTTGCTGTCACAGAAAAAGAAAAATGAACCATTCTGAATTTTACTCAGAATTTTCTGAAGCTTAATTTTTTTCCTCTTTATGACTTTTTCATACTTCATTGTCTGTTTTTATTATTATTATTATCATTTATTTGTATAGCGCCGCCAAATTCTGTAGCGCTGTTTTCTCTCCACATTCACATATCTAACCTTCTTCTTACTCACTTTACTTATTTCATATATTTTTTTTATCCTCTTTCTATTCCATCCTCATCCCTCTTTTCCCATTCATCATTTTTTTGTATGAACCATTTGTTTATATGCTCGTACAGTAAATACACTACTATAGAGTCTACTGTGCCATTACCTTGGGGAAGTAATTGGAATTGATTAATTGCTGATGGCAATAAATGGTTGCCATAGAAGACACAGTCATTTCTGACCTTCAAGAAAATATGCTTTATAGCTTGAGGGCAAGATAAATGTTCAGGCAAACCAACAATCTTTCAATAAAAAAAAATTTAAAAAAAATAAGCTCAAATGAATAATTTGAATAATAAATAATACCACAAATTTAAAAGCTTATCACTTTAAAATGCTTAAAGCAAGTGCAAAATTAGGTTTTGACAAAACATGTCACAATTTCATGAGGTGCAATTTGTTTCTTGGTATTATTTTTCAGTGGTTAAAGTCTATGTTGAAAAAATATGCCTGAAGCCAAAGATAGGAATCTAGTCATACAATGGTTTGGGGGAAATTATTTGTTAGTGCTAATGTGGCTTAAAATAAGGTGTGGAAATAAAGCTTTTGTTTTTGTATATAAATTGTGTATCAATTGTGCTTTGTCTCAAACTCCTTAGAGAGTTATAAAAATTCTTAATTCTGCAAATTACCCATACCAGCTCTATTTGCAGCATTTTCAGGTTCCATAATTTGTTTTTTGGCCTCTGTAGGAATCATGGGACAAAGCACATTTTTTACATAAAAGCAAGAGGAGTTAAATGTCCTTTTAAAAGGTCATGAAAATGTCAAAATTAAAGTGTACTAATGTGATAGAGCATTGTATTATTGCATTATTGCGTGTATAGAGCTATGGGGTTGATCACAATCGATCGTTTGATAATTACTTACATTGGCGGCAGAGGAGCCATTTTAGATTTTAGATTTCTCAATAAGCCATTTTTATTGTCTGATGGAACCACTTTTTTTACATTATTGTTTTGGTCAAAAATGGTCCTATACTTAATATGAGCCAGTCCTCTTTAAATTAATTACAATCCAAATGATTGACAATTGACACATTTCAGGGTCATTTTAATCAAATTCCACAACTAAAATGACTTAATAAACCCCAGACAATATGTGTCTGGTTATTAGCAGGTACCTCCCCAGCAAAGCACACTGACCTCTGTATTGGATGACATATTGAAGTAATGTCCCTATACTGGTAAAACTGCTACTTAATCAATTACATTAAAAAACCTAATAACAAACACTTCTACACTGATACAAATGAGTTAAATAAATAACTGGACAAACACATACGTATAGGCACTGTGCCCATCATGTTCCTGTTTAAATCCCTGAGAGAGACACACAAATATCTTTATGGGTTTGGAGCACATCAGGTTAATAGTACACATGTCACATTCTACACATGCTACACTCTATTAAAAAGAATTAATCAACATACAGGTACTGGTATGTAATTGCTAATTCCTCTCCCATTTCCCTGAATATGAAACCAAATTGCTGGGGTTTTGGTTCAGTGGGGTAGCAGACTTCTCAGTGCCTAGTAGATCAAAAAAGAGACTCTCAACACTACATATGCCCCACCACAATGGGGCTACAATGTTTGTTGTCTTTCAGTGGGACTTTACCTATGTGTTTAACACCTTTGATCTTCAGTAATACAAAAATAATGGACTATAAAAAATTGAGCCTTACATTTTTTTTTATTAGAATGTCCCTTTAAGATTTACTTTCCATAGCACCTTAAATGGGGGGTTGCAAGCTCATCTGTTGTGCTGTCTGCCATAATTACGTTCTCAGAATTCTGTGGTAAGAATGTGTCATTTTTTTTAATTTAAAGGTGACAGGGCCATGTTAATATAATGAGGTTAGACAATTAAGCAGAATAACTGCCAATTCCCTTTTCATTAATTTTTAAAATATTTTGCAATCAGGCCAATCAGCAACATATTAAAAAATCAATAAAGTCATTGTGTATCTATATCTAGTTACTGCATGTAAAATAAATGATTTACAAGCATTTACAAATGCTATTCTGTTAGCAAAATTTGCTGAGTTTTGCCATTCAGAGCATTTCCTGGACTCTTTGAAAATCCTCTTGAGTATTACTATTGCATCTCTTTTGTTGTAACCAGCTAGAGCCAGATGTAATTGAGCGCCTGTACTGATTTAAGAAATTAATGTGTAGCATGTAGCAGGGTCATGCATGTATAAAGTACATTAGTACATGTTAGTTATACTATAGTTCTTAAAAAGTGCATTTTTAAAGTATAAGCTGGTAATAAACATACAGTTAACCCATATACAATATGGCTCCTATTTATTAACATACAAGCAGACAAAGTTACTATCTGCCAGCTTATGTTCGTATGCGTGTGGGGTGAGAGACAGCATGTGCTGACAGAATTTAAAATTTCACTAGAAATTGCTTGCGCATACCAACCCACACATAATTGCACAAGTGCTGGGCCCCAGAGCAAAGTCTGTACACACTCACACACATACACAAGAGAAAATTGGTACACAGCCTTGCAAACACCAGTAACAAACACTACAAAACTAATAAAAAGGACAGATTATATTAAAGGGACATTACTGTCAACCATGCAAATCTATGTGCTTAAAGTTATAGAACTGCTCCAGTACACTGGTTCTGAGCGTAAACTAATGCTGAGCCAATCAGCAGCACTAGTTGTGCAGCTGGTGTGTGGAACTTAAACTGCTGATGGGGTCAGTGTCAATTTTCTGCCTGTGACCAGCAGTTCTCTGTGACTCCCAAGCAGTTATTTGCTTATGTGTTTAACCCCTGCAAAGGTGATGCGATGGTGATAAAATAACATGCTCTAATAAATGAGTAAATAAGAGATAACTCCTAAGATATATTCAAAGAGTCCAACTTGGGCACAACAATGCGTTTACCAAGAAATACCATGCACAGCCATATTGATCCAAAATTAAAAGTTCATCGTTTATTTGAAACAGTTTAAAATGGAAAACTCAGATAGCGGTAAGCGGTCAGCAAGATATATACATCATCTGACTAATAAATGAGAGCATGTATTTGTTATAATAGCCCTTTAATGCACAAACATTTTCTTTTTGGTTTTAACGTGTAGCAATGAAAACCTTTTAGACAAATAAACATTTGTACATGAAGTAGATTATGTTTCCACAAGTGTAATAATTTGATTAACAATGTAGATTGTCAAGGATTCCTAGAGCTAATTTAGTCAAATAAATCAGTGCAGCTGCTAATTCACAATATGTACACCCTTAGCACAGGGAAACATTATATCCAAGAAGGAGTTTTTATTTTTATTACTCGTTAAAATGCCATGTGTGGAAATGCATGATTATGGCTTGTCAGCATATTAACAATCTAATGTATACTCCATTACATTTGAGAGATCATGGGATTCCAGAGGGGGAGCAAATAGTCCCACCTGGAATTTTGTTCTTCATATCCAGCTGTAAGGGCCTTCTTAAAGGGCCACTAAACCCAAAATCTTTCTTTCATGATTCAGATAGAGAATAGAAATTTAAACAGCATTACAATTTACTTCCATTATTTATTTTGCTTCATTTTTTAAATATCCTTAGTTGAAGAAAAAGCAATGCACATGGTGAGCCAATCACACGATGCTTCTATGTGCAGCAACCAATCAGCAGCTAGTGAGCATATCTAGATATGCTTTTCATCAAAGAATATCAAGAGAATAAAACAAATTAGATAATATAAGTAAATTAGAAAGATGTTTAAAATTGCTTTCTCTTTCTAAATCATAAAAGAAAAAATGTGGGTGGCATGTCCCTTTAAGTTACTGTTTCATTGCCAATTAAACATCATATTTAAAATGATGTGCAGCTTGTTTGTATATTACGCAACTATCTCCTGGCGCAGGATGGCACTGATGCTTCATATCACCCCCTCATAAAGGGACATAAAATACGTTGGGCCGGATTACAAGGGGAGCACTAATAAGCGCTCCTGCTTGAGCCTTAACTGTGCTAGAAGTAAGTTTTTTGTGCTCCTCTTGTTGCGCTCGTATTTATGAGTTGAAAGTAAACTGTTTTCGCTTGCGAGCTATCTTGACGAGCGCAAAAAGCGGAACTTAGAATATCATGTGCACGCTCACGTATTCCCCCATAGAAGTCAATTGAGAAGAAAAAGTGGAAAAAACTTAACAACCCACTCACACGCAAACCTCATCACTTATTCTCATCTGCGCTAACCCCACATGAAAATATGAATATTACACATTCCAATGTTCCTCACATACAAGAATATGTTAATTTTATTCAAAAATAAATATTTCTACATATATCTGATGTTATTTTTGCACAATATATATATTTACCTATATATCTATATGATTATATATAGGTGTATATAGATAGATAGATAGATAGATAGATATAGATAAATACAGATATATACAGGAATATCTATTTAAAAAATACATAGAACATATTATGCTATTTACAGAACATTGGAATGTGAAATATTTACAGTAAATACACACTATAACACTTTATTAAATATGAATATTGCATTAATATGCTTTCACATGCTTTCATCTTCTTAACTGCAAAGGGCTCCAATACACTTTTATATATGTCTATATATATGTCTAGATATATATATATCTGTAAATACAAATATGCACATTAAATGGATACTAAACCCATTTTTTTCCATTCATGATTCGGATAGAACATGCAATTTTAAGCAACTTTCTAATTTACTCCTAATATCAGTTTTTCTTTGTTCTCTTGCTTTCTTTATTTGAAAAGTAGTCATCTAAGCTTAGGAACCGGCCCATTTTTGGTTCAGCGTTATAAGTAGAGCTTGCTGATTAGCTACATTTAGCCACCAATCAGCAAGTGCTATCCAGGTTCTGAACTAAAAATGGTCCGGTTCATAAGCTTGCATTACTGCTTTTCAAATAAAGATAGCAAGACAACGAACACAAAATTGATTATATTAGTAAATTAGAAAGTTGGTTAAAATTGCATGCTCTATCTGAATCCTGAAAGAAAAAAAATGGGTTTAGTATCCCTTTAATACATACATACATAATCACACACACACACATATATATATATATATATATATATATATATATATATATATATATATATATATATATATATATATATATACATACATACATATATATATATGTTTAGATATGTTTGTATGTTTATGTTAAAGCCATTTGGCCTCATATCTTTGAGCCCTTTGACTTTTGTGTGCAATATTTAGTTAGTTATTATGAGTGGGTAGATTTAACAAATGGCGGGGGGGCATGATTCTTGTGAAATGCTTGTGCAATGCCGCCCCCTGCACATTCGCGGCCAAATGTCCGCTTTGTATTTTTGATGTGTTTTGTGCAACTTTTTTGTTTTGTGAGCTCTGAATTCACGGTAATCATTGGCTGTTCCAATCAGCCAATATAATGCAAGCTCAATCCTATTGGCTGATTGGATCAGCCAATAGGATTGAAGGTCAATCCTATTAGCTGATTGCATCAGCCAATAGGAATTTTTCACCTTTAATTCCGATTGGCTGATAGAATTCTATCAGCCAATCAGGATTCACGGGACGCCATATTGGATGACGTCCCTTAAAGGAACCTTCATTCTTCGTTAGCCATCGGAAGAAGAGGATGCTCCGCGCCGGATGTCTTGAATATGGAGCTGCTCCTTGCCAGATGGATGAAGATACAAGATGCCGTCTGGATGAAGACTTCTGCCGGCTTGGATGAAGACTTCGGCCCGCTTGAATGAAGATTTCTGCCGGCTTTGCTGAAGACTTCTGCCGCTTCATTGAGGATGGATGTCAGGTCTTCAAAAACTGTAAGTGGATCTTCGGGGGTTAGTGTTAGGTTTTTTTTAAGGGTTTATTGAATGGGTTTTATTTTTAGCTTAGGAACTTTGGGCACCGAAAAAGAGCTAAATGCCCTTTTAAGGGCAATGCCCATCCAAGTGGCCATTTTCAGGGCAATGGGGAGCTTATGTTTTTTTAGATAGGATTTTATTTGGGGGGTTTGGTTATGTGGGTGGTAGGTTTTACTGTTGGGGGGTTGTTTGTATTTTTTTTTACAGGTAAAAGAGCTGATTTCCTTGTGGCAATGCCCTGCAAAAGGCCCTTTTAAGGGCTATTGGTAGTTTATTTTAGGCTAGGGTTTTTTTTATTTTGGGGGGCTTTTTTGTTTTGATAGGGCTATTAGATTAAGTGTAATTAGTTTAAATATTTGATCATTTCTTTTTTATTTTGTGTAATTTAGTGTTTGTTTTTTTGTAATTTAGTTAATTGTATTTAATTAACGTAATTTATTTAATTGTAGTGTAATGTTAGGTTTTAGTGTAAGACAGGTTAGGTTTTATTTCACAGGTAAGTTTGTATTTATTTTAACTAGGTAGTTAGTAAATAGTTAATAACTATTTACTAACTAATCTACCTAGTTAAAATAAATACAAACTTACCTGTGAAATAAAAATAAAACCTAAGATAGATACAATGTAACTATTAGTTATATTGTAGCTAGCTTGGGGTTTATTTTATAGGTAAGTATTTTGTTTTAAATAGGAATTATTTAGGTATTAATTGTAATTTTAATTTAGATTTATTTTAATTATATTAAAGTTAGGGGTGCAGCACTGGATGAAAGATGCAAGAGTCTGTCAGGAGTCCAGAAACTCATTGACCTTTTATACACACACTAATTACAAGCAAACAGATCACAGGTGAGGATGGTTACCTTTAATAGACATTCAAACCCCTTTGTGTCAACTTGTGGGCATGTTATCAGGCCAAAATCACCAGGGTATGTAAACTTTTGACCAGGGTCATTTGGATAGTTTCTGTTGCCATTATGATTGAAAAAGAGTAAACACAGTTGATTGATAATACATGGCTTCAGCCAAACACTAACCATAAATGAAAGAAAAGTTTTTTTGTTATCATTCATATTCTCTGAAAAATGGCCAGGGTATGTAAACTTATGAGCACAACTATATATATATATATATATATATATATATATATATATATATATTTCTGGTAATATAGAGCAATTAATATTTTTACTTTTATGTCCTTATAAAATGTGTCTTGTACAGTGTGCTCAGGGTTATGTAAACATTATGTGTGACTAAGATCTTTAAACTTTATTTTTATATTTTAATATGACATGTAAATAGGCTGACCATATTGCCGCTTTAAAAAGGGACTCATATGAAAAATACATATGTCAGGGTTCTTATAACAGAACATTATTGAAAACATTTATTTAAACAGCCCTGACATATGTATTTTTCATATGTGTCCCTTTTTAAAGCGGCAATATGGTCAGCCTACATGTAAATTACCTTTCAGCACTAGCCTGAACTGAGGTTTTTTCTTCCAGAACCGGTGGGAGAAACCACAATTTAATACTGTACTACCCTTCCCATAGACTCTAACTAGAGTTGCTCCCACAGCTTTTTGGGCTAGAGTCTGTGGATTCTATAAGATGGATATGCAAGCCTACCATCCACTTTACATATAAAAAAACAAAACCCAGGCTGGGAGAAGATAGTGTAGTTTTAATGAAAGAAGCAATTGCAAGACCTTAGCTAGGTAAAGATTATTTAAATGCATTTATATTTTTTTAGAATAAGTGTTTCTATATATGGAAAATGTACTTATGAAAGCAGCTGATAAGTATATTATATTCAAAGAAGCTGCAGGAACACAATTTTAATTGTGTCGGATTATGTCATTTTCTCTTCCACTCTCCGATGGAAGGTCGAATTCTGACGTTGAATATTATACAGAAGAATGTTCCTTTTAGGATATTTCTACTTGAGCACAGGTAAGATAATCAAGTATCACATGTTGTTTTTCCCTCCAGGCGCAATCATAGAGATCTTCCAATAATGTCCCACGTGTGTACTTCAGGGACTGAGCTTGACATTCCTGTGAATTAAATTGATGGCAGAGAACAGCTATGCTTGACAAATGGTTCTCTTTCCAGATTTAAAGACTGACCTTAAATGATTAGGAATATAAACCTTTATCAATCCAAAAAGTAATTGAATTTGCTAAATCATATAGCTGCTAAAGCCACTATTGCCAAGTTTTCAATAATATACATTACCATCTATAATATGAGAAATGTAGAAGGTTATTGCAGCACTGTAAACTAAAAATGCTCATAAAGAGGTAACAATATTAAAGGGATAATTGAATAGTAAATAGTTGTTAGATATTTTGAAGCATTCAAAGCAAAGAATGGTCTTAGAATAATATACATACATTTTTTTTTAATTATTTTGTTTAAATATTGAGTATATAAAAGTAAAGATTCAGTTTCTATAAAAAAAATAATTTTTTTAGTTTTCGCTTACCTTGGTTTTTCCTTTTGAACCTCTTCTGCTGAGGTCAATTAGACAAATAAGGCTGTGTGGAATATGGGAGTTTTAAAGTAACTATTAAAACTGAGTTTCCACAAAGCCTTGTTTGCCCATTCTCTTTTGTTCCTAATTGTCCTCAGTAGAAGAGATAGAAAAGTAAAAACAAGGTTCTTTATGAAAATGGAATTGAGGAAAACAACAATTTGCAAAGTTGAATTACAGAAAAATTGGTCAAAATAAATAATAAAAGTATATATGGAAAATAATAATTAAAACATTTTAAATGACAATTTCAGACTGTTAAATGCAATTTTTGCTGCAGTAGGAAGTGCTTAATTCACTTTAACTTAATTTGTTTAAAGGGACATTAAATACTTTCATAAAAATGTTAAATTATGTATAGTAAAGTATGTATAGTAAAATATATTTAAAATATGCTTTCATTATTAACTTTTCCTGTAATTTGGGTCTCCATTTTCTGATTCTGAAAATGGTTAAGTACACACTTCACAAGCCTAACAAATCTGTCCTTAATTGGCTTCAGCAGAGTATGGCTATTAAAAAACATTCACCCCCCCCCCCCCCCCATACTTGGTTAGTTTATTGCAAGACTGGAGAAAATGTTGTAACTTCATGATATTTAGGGTCTCTTTAAATTCTAATTGATACATTTGTCAACATTCTAACAGTGGAAGTTTGCTGTACAACATTGACTTCAGATGATTTATCCTTGTAAACATCATGCTTTTATAGATCTGCAAAACAAATGTGTGGCTTTGCTGCATAAAAAAACACCTGATGTAGCCCCCCCAACTGACCAAATATTAATTGTCAACATTCATGACAGATATTAAAGTAACATTAAAGTTATTTTCTGTGTTTTTAACACATGGTTCTTAAAATGTATTTCATTTAATTTTTTGTGAAACTCATGTTCCAATGCCAAAAATAAAATGTGTTTTTAATTAGGGCAGTTTGTCTTTTGATGAATAGGGATGCAAGGTTTGTCTTTATTAGCCAGTGAGAAGTCTATTCCATGGACTAGTGCAAAAAACCCATATTTTCAAATATTTATTCATATGTATGTTATATATTTCATGCTTATTTTCCCCTTAAAGGGCCATAATACCCAAATGTTTAAACACTTGAAAGTGATGCAGCATAGCTGTAAAAAGCTGACTAGAAAATATCTCCTGAACATCTCTATGTAAAAAATAAAGATATTTTACCTCAAAAGTTCCTCAGTAGCCACCTCCCATTGTAAAGGATTTTTAAGCAGCATTTTAGTGTGTCTGTCCTAGGACAGCTTAGGGGATGAGCCTCATGAACTCTCATATTATTTCACCAATCAGGTAAAGGAAGCTTACTATGAAATCTCATGAGAGTTAAGTCAAATTTCATGAGATCACAGTATGAGTTCATGACCTCTGCACTGCTGATGCTTATTGGCTGCTGTTCATTTCTTCATTTTTTTTTTATTTTTACCTGCAGCTGGGATCAGCTGAGTATAACTTTTTACACAGAACTTACTCTGCTGAGCTGAGGAGATTGTGAGGTAAAATATCTTCCTTTTTTACATAGAGATGCTCAGGTGATATTTTCCTGTCAGCTTTTTACCGTTATACTGCCTCAGTTTCAAGTGATTTAGAATATGAGTATTATGTGCCTTTAACTATATAAGCAATGTGCAAAAAAAGTTATTGACTTGATGTGTTGTTAGAAGCATATAAGCAAATTTAAATTAATTGAATAACAAATATAAATGAAATGTATGTGAAAGGAGGGAGTGAGAATACAGAGCTGGGTGGTTCTAATTAGTAGGTAGAAGCGATTAACAGCTTTTCATGTTAAATATTCAAACTGTATTTTAAAAATAATTCTGGGATTTTTATATCTCAGTATATATTATTGGTTGCACAGTTAATTAAAGGGACTTAAACCCCTAAAATTATCTTTAACTATTCAGATAGAGTGTAAACCTTAAAAAAATGCATTTATTTTACCACATTTTCTTCATTCTCTTGGTATTGTTTGTTCAAAAGTGGGTAGGAAGGCTCAGGATTGTGCACGTGTCTTTAGAACTATATAGTTTTGTAAGAATGCTTTTAATTGTTATGCATTTGCACTAGATGGCATAAATGTTTGCTGCCATACAGTAATCTAGAAACATTTAATCTACCTACCTAGGTATGTTTTTCAACAAAGCATACCAAAAGAACAAAGCAAATTTGAGGACAAGTTTGAAAACCAATGCTTTAGATAGAGAAGATAAACTCAAAGATGCACAGAATTGGAACAATATCCCACTAGAAGCCATTGCAAGCCCTCAGAACACGTGAGAAAGGGGAATAACGCTGTATGAGAAATTGAAATATGTGCAGTTTATGTAAAAAATATTTGCATTACATTTTTGAAATTCACCTCTTTCCATTTCAGAGTTCTACTTCCATATATGTTTGAAGCCAGAGTGACAAGTTTCCTCTGTGCCACACATTGCCAATCTCTCATTTGAGTGAGAACCAAAATATGAGTGTGGTTTACCAAACTAAAGCAAGGGGCTTGTCTCAGAAATGCATGGCCCGAAATCCATGGAAATATACTGAACAGCATATCAGTTATCAGCTGCCAAGATCAGTTGCAGAGCTAAAGAACATAAGATTTATTTTTTCTTATTATAATTGAATTTTTCTTTTTCTTTCCCCCCCCCCAGTTTTCTATATGATCATTTAATAATGAAATAGTGTATTCATTTGTAAATATATTAGTTTCTATTGATTTTTTTAATTCTATAATGGAATTTCTGATTTTGTAAACCTTCTAGTAGGGATGGGCAAATGTTTTGCAACTTTCGAAAATTGAAACAAGTTTGAACACATTCGTTCGTTTCAAATTTCGAATGTTTGCACAACATTCTAACATTCATTGTATCTAATACTTTCTTCAAATGTAATATTTGATTAGAATTTTTTTAATAATTTAATTCAAATTATGCAATATTCAAATTCTAAAATTGAAATCTATATATTTGTAATAGTATTTCTAATGCTTTCTTTAAATGTAATATTCAAGTTAAGTAATATTCGAAATAGAAACATTTGAATGGATATATTTCTATCTATTATGTATCAATTAACTAAATTCCCTAACACATGAACTAATGAACTTTTAAATAGTATTTCTTAAATCGAATGTTACATTTGAAATTTCAAATGAGGATATTTGATTTCATTAGGAAAATTCAAAAACGAAAGTAACATTCGATTACAGAATTTTAATGGATTTTTCCTTCTTATCAACATTCGACTGTCCAATGTCTACAGGACTATTCTTTCTACCAAACGAATTATGCTTTCAGCACATTCGCCCATCCATACCTTTTAGTTCTTAATTTTTTTCAATGTACATATAGTGTATTTATGAAGGAACTTTTTATTGTAGTGAAAAAAACTGTAGTAAAATACCATTCTTTTTTTTACTTTAAAAAGCTGTATACATTATAAAGAGAGGTATTCTTTATTACACTAATTTAGTAAAGGGACAGGAAACCCCAAAAATTTCTTTCATGGTTTGGATAGAACATACAGTTTTAAACAACTTTCCAATTTACTTACCTGATCAAATTTACATAATTCTCTTGTTTACCTTTGCTGAAGGAACAGCATTGCACTACTGGTAGCAAGATGAACACATCTGGACAGCCAATCACAAAACACAAATGTGTGCAGGCACCAATTAGCAGCAGCTCCCACTAGTGTAGGATATGTGCATATTATTTTTCAGCAAGGGATACCAAGAGAACAAAGCACATTTGAAAATAGAAGTGAATTTAAGTGTCTTAAAATTACATGCTCTATCGGAATCATGCAAGTTTAATTTTGACTTTCCTATCTCTTTAATACTGTGTTTCATTAATTCAAAAGATAGGATTAAGATAATCCTGATTTTAAAGTATGAGTAGTTAAACCTTTGAGTGCTAATGATGGCTCTGAGTCGTCACAGAGTTTCCCACTCTGGTGCTAATGATGGCTCAGAGCCGTCACTAGCTGTCATGATCCGGTGTACATGCGCTCAGGACACAGACCCTCGGGGCAGTGGTAGGGATTTGAAGACACCGACCCCTGACCGGATTTGAAGACACCGACCCATTTTAGAAAAGTGGTTCTGTCTCTTTAAATCTTTAAAAATCTGAATTTTTTCTGCTGAAGCTATGGTTAAATCCTCTTCATTTTCATAGTCAGATTCAGGATCAGTTTCACCAAAATGGTAACCACGAACATGAGTAGAGGATTGTCTAGAATGGGAGTACTGTGTCTTTAAATTTTTTAAAGTTTGAAAATCTTCTGTTTTTCCTTTAGGGATTGCTTGGGTCTGAGTTATGTTGTAATTTTTTATTTTCCTTTGAGGGTCGGTGCATCCACTACCACTGCGGATCCCTTTTTTAGGCATTAACATTCTGTCATGATCCGGTGTACATGCGCTCAGGACACAGACCCTCGGGGCAGTGGTAGGGATTTGAAGACACCGACCCCTGACCCGGGGAAGAGTATCCTGGACGTGTATAGATGATATTCTGTGATTCATAGTTGCTAGAAGTTATTGTAGAATAAATGGAGAGTGCAACATTTGTATACAATATATTCTGACTTCACTGTGACTTATAGTTAGTTAATAGAAGTAACTGCAGGATTCCATGAGAGGAAAAATATAGCAATGTGGAATGTTCAGGCTTCAGAGTAATCTAGTAAAAGATTGACACTTAGATGCAAACTAAGGTTTGTTGCAGGTTCACAGTACATAATATTATATAAAGCTGTATGTCAGAGTTTAAGCACAGCTGCACAGGTACTTAGACAAGCTGCAAGTTTAAGCATTAATTACTGTTTGTGCATTTAGATGCAAACTTGGTTTGTTGCAGGTTCACAGTATATAATATTATAAAGAGCTGTATGTCGGTAATTAGCAGAGCAGCACAGGTGAAAGTTAAGTTTAAGGCATCAATTACTGTTTGAACATATATTGGAGAATCACATGAAAGCTTTTAATTGAACACATAGATGCAGAGTTCAGAATATGTTAACATATTTGCAGCAGGATATTTCAGCAATGACAACTTGTAGCAGAGAAATAGTTATAAAGTTCTGAGTAAGATGCTGTTGAAATTAGAGAGTGATGATAACCAAAAGTATGCTTGATTTATAATAAAGTTCTGAGTTTGTTAAGTAGCAGTGTCCAGGAAACAGAAAATGGAATTATTTGGATACTTGCGATTTGATGATTTTAGGCATTGGAATAGAAAATGCTGTAGGTTGAAATAGTTGGTAAATTCATACAGGAAACAGTCACAGACCTCTGTTGTTCAGGATCACAACTTCAATGTTAATGCCCAGCACATTAGACCTGAGAAGGCTTAAAAAGAGGCTGAGGTAATCAGGTGCATGAATGATTAATCAGGCAGGCAAGCAAGCTGAATGTGAATACTGCCCAAATGCAGCAGTCAGAGAAGGAAGTCTTAAAGGGATAGTGACATTAGGCTGAGATATGTTACACTAGCACTCTCCCACCTTGAGGGAGATCTGGGGGCTCCCACCTGCTCCTACCCTGGCGATCGGGCCTGTATAGTGACAGGCATCGCCGGGGCTTCCTATTTTGCGTGGTGATGTCACGCACAATAACATGATGAAGTCACCGTGCAACTTTATTTATACTTAACAATGTTAAGTATAGGAGCAGGGGGCATAAATAATGACAAATTAGTGCTGATGGGATGTAGTTAAACATGATAGCTTGTACACTGCTTTAGCAGAAATAATTTCACTGAGGTGATGTCTTGCAAAAGGTTGCAAGCCAAAAAGCACCGCTGTTATCCCTTGTTAGGGTTAGTTGTCAGAGCATACAGGGCAGGACATCTGAGGGTGTGAGACGAGATGTTCCACAAAGGAAATGCTGCTGATATGTTACTGAGGCCAGAGGGGACTGATATAAGCCAGAAGCACAAGATATTGGGGATGTGTGCTTGTTCAGAAGGATTTTGTAAACAGTATCCTCAGCTGCATCATCCTCTATACAGTAATACAATACTCACATTGTTTCATGCGTATGCTTTCTTAATGATAAAAGAACTAAGAATATGATTGCATTTTGGAATATTGAATATTACCAGATCACTCCTATATGGTCACTTACTGATTATTATTTTTTTTGCACTGAATTTATGCATTGTAGAAATAACTGAACTTATACCTTATCAGTAAAACTGTGTCTATCCCTTGCAAATGGGTTAAATACACAGGTAAAGTATTGATCAGGATCCACAATAACTGCAGCTTCCAAGCAAGATGCAGCTACAGTCAACCAATCAGGAGTGACAGTTTCATGACCTGAGATCGCATTCCATTCTCTTTGAGAGATGCAATGCTTATAGCTCCTAAGCTGGACTTTAACAATAAGTTATCCCCTTTCCTGGAGTTGAAAACATACGGCTAGATTACGAATTTTGCGGTATGAGTAAAAAAGCAGCGTTAAGGCTCATAACGCTGCTTTTTCACTACAGCTGCTATTACGAATCTAGTAGGTACAGCTGTCCCGCACACTTTTTTGGCCGTACCGCAAATTAACTTGCGCAATTTTCTTCCATAGCGCCGGTATTACAAGCTTTTTATTTATGCCAAAAAGTGAGCGGTACAGCCTATCCCGCAAGATTTGTAATACATTCTAAAGTTAGTAGTTATGAGTTTTACACTACAGAGCTGTAGCATAAAACACATAACTAAAGTGCTAAAAATTACACTAACACCCATAAACTACCTATTAACCCCTAAACCGAGCCCCCCGCATCGCAAACACTAAAATAAAATTATTAACCCCTAATCTGCAGCTCCGGACATCGCCGCCACTAGAATAAACATATTACCCCCTAAACCGCCACACTCCCGCCTCACAAACACTAGTTAAATATTATTAACCCCAATCTGCTGTCCCTAACATCGCCGCAACCTACATTACAGTTATTAACCCCTAATCTGCCGCCCCCAATGTCGCCGCCACTATACTAAATTTATTAACCCTTAAACCTAAGTCTAACCATAACCCTAACACCCCCTAACTTTAATATAATTAAAATAAATCTAAATAAAACCTACTATCATTACCTAAATTATTCCTATTTAAAACTAAATACTTATCTGTAAAATAAACCCTAAACTAGCTACAATATAACTAATAGTTACATTGTAGCTATCTTAGGTTTTATTTTTATTTTACAGGCAAGTTTGTATTTATTTTAACTAGGTAGAATAGTTAATAAATTGTTATTAACTATTTACTAACTACCTAGCTAAAATAAATACAAATTTACCTGTAAAATAAAACCTAACCTGTCTTACACTAACACCTAACCTTACACTATAATTAAATAAATTACCTAAATAAAATACAATTAACTAAATTAAATACAAATACCTAAATTACAAAAAAAAAACAATCACTAAATTAAACAAAATAAAAAAAACAAATTACAAGATATTTAAAATAATTACACCTAATCTAATAGCCCTATCAAAATAAAAAAGCCCCCTAAAATAAAATAAAAACCCTAGCCTAAACAAAACTACCATTAGCCCTTAAAAGGGCCTTTTGCGGGGCATTGCCCCAAAGAAATCAGCTCTTTTACCTGTAAAAAAAAATACAAACAACCCCCCCAACAGTAAAACCCACCACCCACACAACCAACCAACCCCCCAAATAAAACCCTAACTAAAAAAACCTAAGCTCCCCATTGCCCTGAAAAGGGCATTTGGATGGGCATTGCCCTTAAAAGGGCATTTAGCTCTATTGCTGCCCAAACCCTAATCTAAAACTAAAACCCACCAAATAAACCCTTAAAAAACCTAATAATAACCCCTGAAGATCCACTTACAGTTTTGAAGAGCCGACATCCATCCTTAATGAAGCCGGGAGAAGTCCTCAACAAAGCGGCAAGAAGTCCTCAACAAAGCCAGAAGAAGTCTTCATCCAAGCCGGGAGAAGTGGTCCTCCAGACGGGCAGAAGTCTTCATCCAGATAGCATCTTCTATCTTCATCCATCCGACGTGGAGCGGGTTCATCTTCAAGACATCCGGCGCGGAGCATCCTCTTCTTCCGATGACTTCCGATGAATGAAGGTTCCTTTAAGTGACGTCATCCATGATGGCGTCCCTTAGATTCCGATTGGCTGATAGAATTCTATCAGCCAATCGGAATTAAGGTTGAAAAAATCCTACTGGCTGATGCAATCAGCCAATAGGATTGAACTTCAATCTTATTGGCTGATCAAATCAGCCAATAGGATTGAACTTGCATTCTATTGGTTGATTGGAACAGCTAGGGTGGGGTTTTCTTTAGCTTGTGTGCTAAAAACATTTGTTTTTTCAGAAGAAATGTGTTGCTGTGTTTTCCCTTAGATAAGCCAGAACCCCTAATAAATAGTTTCTAAGTTCCACTTGACCAAATGTTATTGCATATCTGTTGATGCATAAAGTAAGTAAAAATGTCAGCAAAAGAGACAAAAAGTGCCCTCTACCCAGAGCTAGATAAGGCCAATAAGAGGACACTAGTACAACTTGAGACATGATGTTAACCATATGATGACACTAGATGATGAAAATATGACAACCGTTTCATATTTAGTACCAAACTAATTCTTATGATGTCACTGGGAAATTGCTTATATAGGTGTATGCGTTAAATATGTAAAAAATAAATTATAAGGTGTGCTATAATTTCAGCCAAAGACTTTATGACATGTCGTAAACAGAGGGGAGTGGATATTTCTGTCCCCTCTGTAAGAAGTCTGGGTCAAGCAATTTGATATCAGAGAAACAGGTATAAAATTGTGTGTCTAACAATACAATTGTTTATTCTACATGGGAGGCTGTGTATCAACAGAGTGACCATCTTTTTCTGCCAATCTCCATGGCGCAGATACCTAAGCTAGGAAAGTATAAGGTTTCTGTTATTTCTCCTTTTTATTTTAAAAACTTTTTGCTTGTGTATAATTCTATTTGTCATCTTTTTATTAATAATGCACTGTGCATCATCTTTTGCATAATAAATAATTCCTTTATTAAGCTTTTACCTTTGTCTAATATTTAAACCACGTTACTGAAAGAGACTGGTACAATTATTACTGTGATTTTAGATTAGTTTATTGCTAAATTGTGTTCTGGGATTTAATTTGTTAGTCTGGGTTCCCTAAGATTTTCAATATAATCAATCTTAAGTGGTTTCAGCTTAGAGATAGTTTAGTGTGGGTGGCATTAAAGGGGAGTTTGGACATTTTTTCCAAGTCTAGGACAGACTAGAGAGTATTGTTAACCCTTGCACCCACTGAACTAAGTCACAGACTTGCATAAATTAAAAGAGAGATGCGCTCAACCTGGGAATGAACAATAGAATAATAGCTTGTTCTATGGCTAGTTATCACCCAAGAAGCAGCCTCTTTTTTCTCAACATGTGCCTTTCACAGAGAAGAACTTTCCTGTAGCATATCAGTCTGATACTAACTTAACACTGCAGTGCAGCCCCAAAATACCAGGCAATCCCTCTCTGAACAAGAGAAAATTGCAAAACCCCAGACGTACTTTTCTGCCTAGTGTGGGCCTTGTCAAAGAGGTGCAATCATATCCTTCTAGGCACACTGAGCAACGGGTCCACATCTGGATTCCCACATCACACTTAGGGGACTTCCCTAAGAGTCATAATTTGCATAAATTAAAAGAGAGAAGAGATCAACCTGGGAACGAACAATAGCATAATAGCTTGTTCTATGGCTAGTTACCACCCAAGACATGGGCTAGAATGTGACAGATTAGTTAAAGTGGAAACGGTCTGTTAACCCTTTCTGTGCCAAACAAGTGACTGGTGCAGGGTTGGTTAACCCTGGTTGTCACACAGCCCTTTGTGTTTTTTCGCTCGGCATATTGTGATGAGTGCCTCTCTGTATGATTTATAATGGTACATGGAGTGCTGCACAGAGAGGTGACACAGCTTGTTACATTTCTTCCTGGCTGTCAGGAATTGTGTCAGCCAGAGCCAGTGCTATCTTTAACCTCACTCCACTTGCACAAGCCCTGTGCATAGTGCTTGAGACAGCACATGTTAAAGGGGTTACAAAACAGCAGCCAAACAGCAAAGGGAAAATAAAGAAATGGGACTGACAGAGGAATGTCAACTCCGTAGATTTTAACATTATTATCTGTGTTATCATTATAATTTTTCATCCTGTATTATATATTAAACTTGATTCAACAAAAAAGAGTCTGGCACAACTGGTCACTTTATAGTATTACCTTGGCACAACCCTTAAAAAAGGTTGCCAGGTTCTGTATCAGAAAAACTTGAAGAAATGTTGGTACTGCAATCCCATGTGACCCTGCTATATGTCTATTAGATACTCTACAGAAGATTTTGATCATTCATCTTTTAACTCCTTAAGAACAATCTGACTGAATATACACGATACATTATTGAGCTTTTTTTTAGAAAAGGAACATTTTAAAATTTGATTTCATACATATGAAGGGCCATTATTTAGACATCTTAAAAAAAGTATTTCAATGGAAAATAGGTTAAAGGGACATAATACTAATATGCTAAATCACTTGATACTGATGCAGTATAACTGTAATAAGCTGACAGGAAAATATCACCTGAGCATTTTTATTTTACCTCACAGTTTCCTCAGCTCAGCAGCGTAAGTTCTGTGTAAAAAGTTATACTTCACCTGCTCCCAGCTGCAGGTAAAAAAAAAATAAAAAATGAAATTAACTGCAGCCAATCAGCATCAGCAGTGCTGAGGTCATGAACTCTTTTACTGTGATCTCATGAGATTTGACTTAATGCTCATGAGATTTCATAGTAAACTTCCTTAAACTGAATAAGGAAATAATATGAGTGTGCACAAATGCTCGCTCCTTTCGCTGTTCCGGGACAGGCATACTGGTTTGCTGCTTAGAAGTCCTTTACAATGGGATGTGGCTACTGAGGAACATTTGAGGTAAAATAACTTTCTTTTTTACATAGGGATGTTCAGGTGATATTTTCTAGTCAGCTTTTTACAGCTATGCTGCTTCACTTTCAAGTGTTTCAACATTTGGGTTTTATGGCCCTTTAACTTAATGTTAATGTTAAAGAAGTGCAAATCTGAGTACAACTGAGCCTTAAAGGGACAGTCTATTCAAAATTAAACTTTCATGCTTCAGATAGGGCATGCAATTTCAAACAACTTTCCAATTTACTTTTATCATTAAATTTGCTTTGTTCCCTTTGTGGTATTTTTGAAAAGTTAAACCTAGATAGGCTCAAACTGATTTGTAAACCGTTGAAAACCGCCTACTAGCTCAGAGCATTTTGAAAGTTTCTCACAGTTAGACAGTACTCGTTCATGTGTGTCATATAGATAACATTGTGCTCACTCCCATGGAGTTATTTTGGAGTCTGCACTGGTTGGCTAAACTGCATGTCTGTCAAAAGCACTGAGATAAGGGGACAGTCTGTAGAGGCTTAGATACAAGGTAATCACAGAGGTAAAAAGTATATAAATATAAACGTGTTAGTTATGCAAAACTGGGGAATGGGTAATAAAGGGATTATCTATCTTTTTAAACAATAACAATTCTGGTGTAGACTGTCCCTTTAAGAACTTCATGCAAACTGACTGATAAGTAAAACTGTAACTGTTTTATTGGTGTATACGGAAACACATAAGCATATATAAGCATAAAATAATTACTTTTCTGCACCTATATATTTACTGATTTATAGGTATATAAGTCTAGATGATCAAAATTTCTTGTGCGTCTCTTTCTCAGCACACAGACGTTTCGGGGTGGGGCCCCTTCTTCCGACATAGTATTTCTGAAGAAGGGGCACCAACCCGAAATATCAAGATTAAAAGTATCTTGTAAAGTAATTCCGGAGTGCCTTTGTGACTTCTGTGGATATAATATATATATATATATATATATATATATATATATAACATACAGACAATTGGAAGGCACTCACCGTTTTAAAAGTATAACTCTTTATTTGTAGTTAACGTCCTCAGACGGGGGTAACCCCGAAAACGTTAACTACAGATAAAGAGTTATACTTTTAAAACGGTGAGTGCCTTCCAATTGTCTGTATGTTGTCTATGCTATCTTGAAGAGCAACCCGGATGTTGGCTGTGAAAGTGTGTGCTTGTTCCCCTCTACATATGATTATATATATATATATATATATATATATATATATATATAGACATGATATATATGGCAAGGTGCTGGACTGGGAAGGGCTCAAAGGTGTACTCTATAATACAGGTAGAAAAACCCTTTATCCAAACTGATAGGGATAAGAAATGGTTTGGATTTCGTAATAGTTTAGATTTTGGAATATTTGTATCTGTAAAATGGGACAGTTTGGAGAGGGAATGGAACCAAGTGTAAACAACAAAATCTTATGTCATTTAGACAATATTTACATGTCATAATATGTATGTATATATATATATATGTGTGTATGTATATATGTGTATGTATATATATATATATATATATATATATATATATATATATATATATATATATACAGTATGTGTGTATGTATATACATATTTATATATGTGTGTATGTATATATATATACAGTATATATGTGTGTGTATATATGTATATATGTTTATATGTGTATGTATATGTCTGTGTGTATGTATGTGTGCATATGTATATGTATGTATGTAAGTATATAAGTGTATGTATGTATAAATATATGTATGTATATACGTGTGTATGTATATAATTGTATGTATGTGTATGATTCTTTTATCAAAGAATCAGTTGCTGTTTTACTCAGTTATGCCTCCACAATCCCAGACTGTTTTTTTTCTTCCCATTGGTAAAAACATAATAATAATAATAATAATGATAAAACTATGTAGGGGGAATCTAACACTTTTGCTCACAATGTAAACAGAACTCAGTGCACTCACTAATACTGAGAATATCTTGATCCATACTGGCTAAAAAGAGAGTGTACTTTAAATATTCACATTATTGCATCTGTTACTTCTGTGACTATGATGCACAGCATAAATCAAGCATATCAGATTACCAGTCTTTATTTTTACATTATGTTAAAACGGCACCTTGCGGGTGCTCATTAATGTTATGCTGTGTTGGTTGAAGCTAAATTCAGCAATTTATAGCTGTATCCTCCCCCCAGACATGAAATTATCCTTTATCAGGAGTTTTGTCCTGGACAGCTTGTCTAAAGGTTTGCTGAGTATTCACTTTGATATATTCGCTCTATTTGGTTCACCTGTCTCTCAATATTAATCAGCCCTTGTTTCAGAACATAGATGTTATTTCATCATTTTTTAACATTAAATAACTCATCCTTAAAGGGACACTGAACCCAATTTTTTTCTTTTGTGATTCAAATAGAGCATGCAATTTTAAGCAACTTTCTAATTTACTCCTATTATGAATTTTTCTTCGTTCTCTTGCTATTTTTATTTTAAGGCATCTAAGCTAAGGAGCCAGCCTTTTTTGGTTCAGTACGCTGGACAGCACTAGTTTATTGGTGGGTAAACTTATCCACCAATCAGTAAGAACAACCCAAGTTGTTCACCAAAAATGAACAACTTGCTTTTCAAATAAAGATACCAAGATAATGAAGAACATTTGATAATAGGAGTAAATTAGAAAGTTTGCTTAAAATTGCATGCTCTATCTGAATCACAAAAGAAAAAAAATTGGGTTCAGTGTCCCTTTAATTAATTACTGCCCTTGGAAAGTCATTAGAAAATTCAAAAGACATAGATAATATGGGAGCATGGACACATAATATGGTTTAGATAGAAAACATTTATTGTTCATGTAATCAGGGGCGCAACTACCATTGGTGCAGCAGGTGTGGTGGAACCAGGGCTCAAGTACTGGGGCCCTATAGCAGCCAGTCTATAGGTTTATATATGTGCAGAATGTGTACAATCCTAAAGCAGGGGAGCCTTTTATTAGTTTACATTTCAGGTCCATCTATCTTTCTTCAAAATCATTATACAGAGCAGCATGTATATTATTACTATTGCTCACTACTACTAAGGTTAAGTTTGGAGGGCCCAAAAAAATAAATTTGCACAAACATACATATATATATACACACGCACACATATGCTACACACTCTATACACATATGCAATCTACACATACACTCATATACATAAACAAAAAAATACAAATACACACACATACACAAATATAGAAGAAAAAAGTCCAAAGCAGACCATTTCGTAAAGGAAAAAATAAAAGCAAGGCTTTATTGTAGTCGATTTAACAAACACATTGGTACCATGCCAAAAGGGGAGACAGAATCAAACCGGTCTTACGCGTTTCGGCAATGTGTGGCATGGTACCCATGTGTGTTTTTTAAATCGACTACAATAAAGCCTTGCTTTTATTTTTTCCTTTACAAGGTGGTCTGCTTTGGACTTTTTTCTTCTATTATTACTTGGAGGTATAGGAGCCCTCCAGTCCGATATCTGCCTTACAGCTTTGGGTAACTGATACATTCAGGATAAATTGTAACTATTGAAGGTGAACGGAGTGAGTGAACACATCACTGGGAGCCGGACAGCGCTTGGCAGATGACGTCACCCGGAAGCGACGATCGCACATGCTGTGTAATTTCACAGGAAGATACAGCGTACTCCGGCTGGAGGAACGCTTAGATCGAAACCAGGCTAGATTGACAGGAATGAAAGGGGAAGGGTTAATTAATTATCACAGTCCCCCGCCGGTCTAAGGTTGGAAGCTTCCTTGGAGTGGTGAGTCGGGCACAGTGAAAAACTGTTTTGCTTACGATCTCTGTATTCCATGAACCATTGACAATGAGTATGTGAATACCCGGTACTTACATTTTATACTTGGGGAACGCTGCTTTCTTGTTCACATACACACACACGCACATATTCTACACACGCTATACAGATATGCAATCTACACACACACACACACACACACACACAAATATAAACACACTCTTTACACTGTAAACAGAAACATTGTAAACACAGTGAATACACTCACACAGAGACACAATCTATGCACACATTCTACACAGACATAATCTACACACCTTAAACAGAAACACTCTACACACACACACTATACACTCAGACACACCCACTCTATACACTCAGACACACACACTATGCAGATACATGCTCTACACACTCTACACGCACACTCTATACACTCAGACACACACACTATACAGATACATGCTCTACACACTCTACACACACACTCTATACACTCAGACACACACACTATACAGATACATGCTCTACACACTCTACACGCACACTCTATACACTCAGACACACACACACTATACAGATACATGCTCTACACACTCTACACGCACACTCTATACACTCAGACACACACACTATACAGATACATGCTCTACACACTCTACACGCACACTCTATACACTCAGACACACACACTATACAGATACATGCTCTACACACTCTACACGCACACTCTATACACTCAGACACACACACTATACAGATACATGCTCTACACACTCTACACGCACACTCTATACACTCAGACACACACACTATACAGATACATGCTCTACACACTCTACACGCACACTCTATACACTCAGACACACACACTATACAGATACATGCTCTATACACTCTACACGCACACTCTATACACTCAGACACACACACTATACAGATACATGCTCTATACACTCTACACGCACACTCTATATACTCAGACACACACACTATACAAATACATGCTCTACACACTCTACACGCACACTCTATACACTAAAAATTAGGAATATTCAGATGTAAACTATATGGGATATTCTATTAAATCTGCTATTGATAATTAAACAACACAGCAACAACCCTGTCTCTATTAACAACAATTAAAACTAAATAAATACTAGATAGAATGATGCATTTAAAGAAAAGATTAGTCTGGGAATAACATGTAGATGTATTTTTTAAAGTTTCATTGACAAAATAAGTGTAAAGTTTTACTGTCTATAAAACAATGGGAGCTGCCATGTTACCTTAGGTTTCCTTCTCCTCCGCTGTGGCCATGTTATAAGTAGGTCACTAGAGTGTGCAGCCAATGGCTGTGGGGAATGTAATAAGAATGTAATAGGATTCGGAACTGAAAAGCTCACAATTTCAGGAAAAAAAGGACAAAATACATAATGAAAGTATATTGCAGAGGTTTATATATATATATATATATATATATATATATATATATATATATATATATATATATATATATATATATATATATATATATTATATAATCCCATAGATGAGCACTCTCACTTCCAGGTCAGCCTGCCAGGGTGCTAGTGAATAATGAATAAAAGTAACAAGAACTTGCACTCACTGGTCTTTCCTTCAGAAACACACATTTATTGACAATAAATGTGTGTTTCTGAAGGAAAGACCAGTGAGTGCAAGTTCTTGTTACTTTATATATATATATATATATATATATATATATATATATATATATATATATATATATATATGTATATATATATATATATATATATGATTTATCACTTTACATTATGTTCTCAAAGTGTTAAATGTCACTTTAAGTTGCTCAAAGGATTAAAGGGAGATCAAATCGTAAAAAAAAAAAAAAATCTGTAATATGTAAGACCATTTTATTATTGCACTATTGTTTGCATATATATGTGTTTAACACCTGCAAAAAGCTAGAACACCTAGCTAAAGTCAGCTCAAGAGCAGCAGTGCACTACTGGAAGATAGCTGGACAGTTTTGTTGAGCCATTGACAAGAGGCATGTGTGTGTGTGTGTAATGTAGCTACCAGTCAGTATATATATGTTTATATAACTAAATCATGGGACTTTAATTTTGACTTATGTCTGTTTCATGACTCAAGCATTGTGGTAGCTTCCATGTAAGAAATACATCTATTATACTATCCATGGGAGTCTTTAGAACATATTAACAATAGTGTCCTATAACTGTGTACAGCAGCCTCAGCGCAGCCCTAATCTACTTGTGACAGTGACTCATAGCCATAGTTGTATATCTGCTTCTAGCAGCTGTAGACAAAACTCAATGTGTAGGATCATAAAGAATTGATCTTCCTTATTGATGAAATTCTCTGCTGCAGTTTGGTCATAACTGGCACACACCTGATCCTCCCCACTGCAGATAAAGTGATATTGTACTCAAATTCATGTGAAAGCAATGTATTTAAACATGGTGTTTTTTATTGAATGTGAAAAAAACGCTGTTTAATTTAACTTGAAGCTAATACAGCTCCATTAGTTGTGTACTTCCCGCTAAGACATATTGGCTGATTGATACATCCTGCAAACACTTATCGGCTGCTTGGTCCTTTCTGCTTATGCTCAGCTTGTTGTCCATGTCCTTTGTTCCCAAGAACTAATGAAACTTTAGCATAAAGAACAAATCTGCTCTTTCAAATGAATAAAAGAAACAAATTGAGTGTTATGTCTCTTTAAATATAACTGCAACCACCCTTACTTAAAATATCCCCAGTCACACTATCCTGAAACCCAATGCAATTAACACTTGCAGAGACTATATCCACTGCAAATAGCCCTCGTTATTTACATGGTTTTCACCACTTTTTCTAATCCAACTACAAACACCTACCACAATAATTATACCTAATAGCTATATGGCCACTCTGCCTTTGATGCAGCCATCTCAGCTTCTCCTCACTTTAACTACTATATAATTGTGTAATTCTTGTGCATTGCACATGCAGAGATAGCAATGTAAGAATGTACAGGGGCAATGCATACACTGTCCCATCCTAGCCCTAAGTGGGAAATAATGATATGTCACAATTATAAAAATTATATGAATTTCCCTCTCAATGGGAATACAAATATTATTGCTCTTTTTTTAATGATAACACTGTTCAACAAAACAATATTTTTAATGTTTCCTTACGTCGCCATCGCCAGTTGCGCCGCATCCTCAAAGGAATGTTGGCTGCACTAGGCAGCCAAAAGAATGCTGCATCCAGGTGGATTCTGAAAATGCAACGTAGGCAAACTCGAAGCCTTAAAAACAAAACACGCAACCGCCCACACGAAATAACTAAAAAACACATAACCGGCCGCAAGAAATAAAAATAAAAACACGTAATTGCCCGCACAAAGTATTAACAAACACCGAAACCACCAACATCGCAAAATAATAAAGTAATTAGCCCCTAATCAGCAAATAACATCATTAAAATATTAACCCCTTAACTGCCAACCAGCCACATCACAATAAACCTAATTAACCTATTAACCCCTAAACCGCAAAATCCCATCGCAAAAAACCTATTTAACCTATTAACTCCTCAACCGCCAACCCCCTACATCATAATGAACCTAATTAACCTATTAACCCCTAAACCACCAACCCCCCACATTGCAATAACCCTAATTAACCTGTTAACCCCTAAACCACCAACCCCCCACATCGCAATAACCCTTATTAACCTATTAACCACTAAACTGCCAAACCCCCACATCGCAATAACCCTAATTAATATATTAACCCCTATACCGCCAACCCCCCCACAACACAAATAATTAATTTAATTACTAGGCCCCCTAACCTAACGCCCCCTAAATTAACCCCAATTACTACTAAATTGCAATTAAAATAAAAAAAATTAACATTAAATTACAAAATATAAAAAAACTCTAACATTACAGAAAAAAATAAAAATTTTTATTAAAAATATTTTTTTTTATACCTAATCCCTATGAAAATAAAAAAATCCCCCTCAAATAAAAAACCCCTCCTAATCTAAACTACCAATAGTAGAATATTACGTATAGTTTAGATCTGAATTATCCTAATTATTTTTATAATATTATAATTTCTATATTATTTAATAATAATAATAATAATTAGAAATTATATAGAAATTATAATATTATAAAAATAATTAGGATAATGCATAATTAGGATAATAATAATAATTAGGACTATTCATATCTAAACTATATGTGATATTCTGTTATATCTGCTATTGATCTTATTATTATTATTATCATCATCAATCAAATTAAATTAATCTTATAATAATAATAATAATTAGAATTTATATAGAAATTATATTATTATAAAAATAATTAGGAATATTCATATCTAAACTATATGTGATATTCTATTAAATCTGCTATTTATAGTGACAGAGAAAGAATACAGCAAAAACACTGTCTCTATCAGTAACAGCAGGTCACCCCTGCTCAAAGGTTTAAAGGGAGATAAATGCGTGAAAAATAATTCTGTAATGTATAAGAGTATTTTTATTATTGCACTATTGTTTGCATATATATGTGTTCAACACCTGCAAAAGGCTAAAACACCTATTTAAAGTCAGCTCAAGAGCAGCAGTGCACTACTGGGAGCTAGCTGGACACTTCTGTTGAGTCAATGACAAGAGGCATGTGTGTGTGTAGCCACCAGTCATTATATACAGTATATGTTTATATAACTAAATCAAAAAACTTTAATTTTGACTTTTATGTATTTTTCATGACTCAAGCAAGCACTGTGGTAGCCTCCATGCAAGAGATACATCTTGTATACTATCCATGGGAGTCTTTAGAACATATTAACAATAGTGTCCTATAACTGTAGCATCTATACAGCAGTCTCAGTACAGCCCTAACCTACTTGTGACAGTGACTCATAGCAATAGTTGTATATCTGCTTCTAGCAGCTGTAGAACTGCTATTAAATGGATACTAAACCCAACATTTTTCTTTCATGATTCAGATAGAGGATGCAATTGTAAGCAACTTTCTAATTTACTTCTTAAAATGGACCGGCTCCTAAGCTTAGATTCCTGCTTTTTAAATAAAATGTGCAAAAGAACAAAGTAAAATTGATAATAGGAGTAAAATAGAAAATTGCTTAAAATTGCATGCCCTATCTGAATCACGAAAGACATCGTGTGGGTTTAGTATCCCTTTAAGTAGACAAAAACCAATGTGCAGGATAATAAAGAATTGGTGCTCCTTATTGATTAAATCTTCTGCTGCAGTTTAACCATAAGTCTATGGTAATTAGTATTCAAATGTAATATTCAGTGCTTCATTTATTAGGCGTTTGTTAACATTTATTCTGTTGGAACATTTGAATAGCAGAACTTGTCAACTGGAGTATTTGTATTACCAATGCAACGTCAACATTTTTATATTAATAGAGTTAAAAAATGTCGGTCAGGCTTTTTATTATATTAAATATCCATATAAAAAATATGTGGTCAGCAAGGCTGGATTGGCCTTCTAGGACAGCAGGAGATTTCCCAGTGGGCTGCAGCAGCTGGGACTGGCTAGATATAATTTAACGGTGGTGTTGCTACTGCTGAGGCATTGCAGCTGTATCACCTCTCTTTTTCTCCTCTGATTTATATGTATTAAAGGGACATTAAACACTAAGGGCAAGATTACAAATAAATAGAACATATTCGTGCATGTGAAGAACATTGGAATATGAAATATTCATATTTTCATTTCAGGTTAGCACACATGGGAATATGCGATCATGTTTGCGTGCTTGTAGGGTGTTAGTTTTTTCCATTAGACACAGCGAACTTATAATATACATCTAACAGGATATAATCTATAGCCAAAATAATGGCATCTAAAAAATATTGCAATTTTTTCACAAAGACCTAGTGAACCCACCTGGAAGACTAATCATATCTGGCATTGGTTCAATTACATTCAACCTCTTCCAATATATAGACACATTTCTACAACATTATGTTAAAAATCTCCCTTCATATTAAAAAGACACTACAGATATACTACAATGTCTAAACCAAGTACAATGGGAAGAAGGATTAATAATGGGAACTTGCGATGTAAGTTCCATATACACAAGTATACAGCATGAGTTGGGAATTGAGGCCGCTGACTTATTTATGTCCAGAGATAAAACCTTAAAAAAGGAACAGAAGGAGTTTATTCTAACAGGTATAGAGTTCATATTAAATCAGAACTATTTCTCTTTTAACAATAAATTCTTTCTACAGACAAGGGGAACTGCTGTTGGTACGAGATTCGCCCTCAGCTATGCCAACCTATTCTTAGGTAAATGGGAGGAGGAGTTTATCCACCCTCATAGACTGGGGGCGAGTCTCGTACTCTATAGGAGATACATCAATGATATTATTTATATTTGGAGGGGAAACACTGCTGATTTGGAGGTATTCCTGGCAGAAATGAATGATAACAATATAGGCATTAGTTCTACTTATACATTCAGTTCAGATAAAATTACCTTCCTAGATTTAGACATTGAAGTGATAGAGAATAGTTTAATAACAAAGACACATTTTAAAAAAGGTGATGCCAATAATCTCATACATTCAAGGAGCTGTCACCTCAGCCAATGGAAAAATAACACCCCAAAAGGACAATGTTTGAGAATCAAACGCAACTGCTCTAGATCTGCAGACTATGAGGAACAGATTTGGATCATTGAAAATAAATTTTTAGAAAGAGGATATGACCCTGAGACTATTGAAAAAGCCAAAGAACAGGTAAACAAAAAATATAGGAATGATCTACTCACATATAATACAAAAACAAAATTTCAGAGACAGAATGGGGATATAGATGATTGTAATGTCCTTCTAGTAACAGACTACAACTGTGATAACCATCTATTAAAGAAAAGTATGAATAAACATCGGCATTTAGTACAGACAGATCCGATTATAGGTGATAAGGTACCAAGTTCCCCAAAGATAGTATATAAGAGGGCAAGAAATATGAAAAGCATAATTGCTCCAAGTGAGTTTAAGAAAGGTAAACCCCCCAAAAATGAAATTGATCTAAAGGGGAATTTGCTGCACGTTTTTTTTCCCCTGTTTTTGATGTAGATCTTGCAAATTTGGCTCTAAATGTAAAGAAATAAAATCCAGACAAAATGGTTATGTACATAAAATAAAATAGACTATAAGATGTCAGGATAAAGGTGTAGTCTACATTATTGAATGCCCGTGTCACAAACAATATATTGGGGAGACCACAAGGATCCTAAGGGAATGCATACAAGAACACCTACATTGTATTGAGAAGGGGAAGCTAGACACCCATTTGTATAACTATTTCAGTGATGTTCACAAAAACAGCCTAAAAGCTTTCAAATTCTGGGGAATCACGAAAGTTAGTACAGACTGGAGAGGAGGAAACTTTGAACAAAAAATCTTGAGAAAGGAAGCAAAGCTCATTTATAACATGCAGACCTTGCATCCTTCTGGTCTTAACTCTGAATTAGACTTGTCCCCCTTTCCTGTCACATACATTTTTAGAAATCTTTAGTATTCTCATACTGTAAGAAGTCTCTCCTCTGGCGAATTTACATATCCCCAATTTGTATATTATAGTATTTTTTCGTAATTTATTATATTCACTTGTCTGTTTGATGTCTATGCTACATTACTACTCATTCAGAATGTGCCATATCTCACCAATCACTTTAGATACTAATGTGGCTTTTTTATCTTTTTTTAATTGTTGTATTTTTATAAAGATTGACTATACACTTTTTATGTTTCAGTTCAGATGTATGTTTCCAACATGTAATAGAAACTAACTGTCTGAGAATGTTTGTATTTTTTTAGTTATACAATGTTGTTAGCAGACATAATATGGGAAAGAAAGATCCACCTTTAAAGATTATTCCACCTTTAATTAAGAGATAACAAGAACCAATGGATAACAAGGGAAGGGTATTTAAGAACCACAGACAGATGACCCAGAGTATGTTTTGATAAAGCCCTGCTATAGAGGTGAAATGCGTCAACTAACCACTACAGCACTATTTCTAGCACTTGCACCTTTTCCTATCAACCTACGGAGTCTGGATACGCAGACGGAAATTTGCGAAAATTAAAAGACTTTGTACGGCTGTTCAGAATTTCCACTGCTTAAGTGCCTCCTTCACGCTCTCAGTGTGACTACACCATTGGATAGAAGAATAGCAGGTATTGGTGACAGAGGTAAAGCCGTGGGTGCGACTAAGGACCCTCCTGAATTCCCTACCGATACAAGTCAGAAAGCTTGTCACATATTTGTATATGTCAGACTATGCAAGTAACTTTCTTATCCACTCTAAGGTCAGTCTGATCTACCCCCATGTGAACTGTGCTTATACTCTTTGAAGCACTTGAAAACAGCTGCACATTTGGCGCTGATATATTCATTCAGAGACTTTTAATTAGTAGCTATTTTGTATTCACTTAGGACTTACGTTGTTTATCAATACCCTATTTCAGTTGGAGGACGAAGATTATCACTTTATTAGGTCACGCCATATTACATTTAAGTATTTTTCTTTATTGCAATATTTTTTAGATGCCATTATTTTGGCTATAGATTCTATCCTGGCTGTTACACGTATATTATGTTTGCACTTTAACATTTTACATATGATATATATTAGATCTCAGGGAATTCATTACCTGTGGGCTTTATATGAGTCAGACATTTTATCTTAAATCGGGAAGACGTCCCTTTAATATATCTATTTTTTCCGGCGCCTTTTAAAACATTTATATGTATATGATTTAACCATAGATTTATTTGATATTTTGTGTTCTATTGCTTAATAAATAGTTTTTTAAAATGTATTCCTCCAATACTCTGTTGCTCTCTTGAGCGCTGCTTATCATACTTTTTACTATCATTACATTTACTTTGATTATACCTGGGGAAGGGTTAATTTTGATAGGGAGCTTATACAGGACATTTCTGTGCACCCTGTTTTTTCCATTTTTTAGTGTCTATAAAACAATAGGGGCTGCCATGTTGTAACTTAGGTTACCTTTTCTGCTGTGGCCAATTAGAGACAGTTATAAATAGGTCACTAGAGTGAGCAGCCAATGACTGTGTGGTATATAACAGTGTTCTGCACTTCCATTTCTAACAGGAACTGAAAAGCGCAACATTTCAGAATGGAATTACAAGAAAAAGGTACAAAATAAATAATGAAGTATATTGCAGAGGGACAGGAAACAACAATGTTTTGTTTCATGATTTGGCTAGAACATACAATTTAAACAACTTTCCAATTTTCCAATTTACTACTACTATCAAATTTTCTTCATTATCTTTTTATCCTTTGCTGAAGGAACAACATTGCACTACTGGCAGCTAGCTAAACACATCTAGATAGCTCATACAAACATAAAGGGGGTTAAGGAACCCCCATTCATAAAGAATACACTAAATAGCACTCAAGAGCCATTGTTTTTTAACATTTCACATCTAGTTAGCCAATCGCAAGAGAAAAATGTGCACAGGCACCAATCAGCAGCTACCTTGCACTAGTGTAGGATATGTGCGTATTTTTTTTTCTACAAGGTATACCAAGAAAATTAAGCACATTTGAAAATAGAAGTGAATATAAAAGTGTCTCAAAATCACATTCTGCGTCTATCTTACAACATTTAAGATTAAAAAAAACCCAGATATCGCCATTCTGGAGGAGACACATCTTTCCAGAGTGGAACATCAAAATTTAAAAGAGGGCTGGGTAGGAGAGGTGATTAATACAACATATGAGCAGAGCAGAGCTAGGGGAATAGCAATACTTTTTAAGAAAAACCTGACATACACTATATCCAAAACACTCATTGATCCCAATGGACGGTATCTTATGGTACAGTTGCAGATGCAGGGGTTCTCATTTACACTGATAGGAGTATACGGACCCCAAACACAGAAGCAGGCATTCTGGAGAGACTTACAGACAAAAATTGTTCAATTTTCTTCCCAGCCTTTCAGAATTGGGGGAGACTTCAACATAGCACCACAAACATCAGCAGATAGATTCCATAACCCTGAGAATCCGAAAGTAGGGCCCAGAACCACCCAAAACTCTAGGAAAGAATCACATATAATCAAAATGTTTATGAGACACTTGAGCCTCCAAGATATTTGGAGAGCCAGGTACCCAGAACAAAGAGACTACACATGCATGTCAACAACGAATAATATACTCTCGAGACTTGATTACTTTCTGCTCTCAACCAACATATGTACTAGAGTGACAGAGACAGGAATTGACCCTATAATGGTTTCAGACCATGCCCCAATAACCCTAAGGATTCAATATGGTCGGACACAGAGAGGGAGTAATAAATGTTTATTCCCAAGATATCTCTACAAAGACCATAACTTTTTTAGACACTTACTAGGCGAGTATCAGATTTATAAAACGCTAAATGACACACAGGTAGGCAGCCCTCTTTTGTTCTGGGAAGCTGCAAAAGCAGTTTTGAGAGGGGTTATCTCAGCATACGCGGCAAACATAAAGAAAAAACACAAAGCAAAATCTGATCTCCTTTTGAAACAGATCATAAATGCTAGGAACAGATACCTAAGACACCCCTCAGATCGGAATAGATTGTGATACAAAGAAATAAATGCAACTAGAGATAGCTATTTATTCCAGCAAGCAAACAACTCCCATTCTAGGACACAAGCCAAATTCTATAGATTTGGAAATAAGACGGGCAAACTCCTAGCGAATATAACCAAAGTCACAAGGAAAAAGACCACAATTTTAGCAGTCAAAAAGACAATATAGTTATGAATGAAGAAAAAGACATCCAGAAAACCTTTCTGGATTTCTATAAATACCTATATTCCCCACAGCAAGTGAACCCAGAGGATAAGATATCCTTCTGGAAGTCAGTAGACTTTCTGAAAGTAGAACAATCCCAGCTCAATAATTTGAACAGTAAAATAACACAAAAGGAAATTCTAGACACAGTCAAAACATTAACTCTAGACAAAACTCCGGGCCCTGATGGGCTTCCGGCTGAGTTCTACAAAATTCTGGGTCTGGAACTATGCCCCACCCTAGCACAGCTTTACAATGGCATCCTAGAAAATACAGTAGATCCATCCACGAGATTGGCGGAGGCAAATATAAGTATTATACACAAATTGGGTAGGGACCCCCTGTTAGTACACTCCTATTGTCCTATATCATTATTGAATCAGGACTACAGGATACTTACAAAAATTCTAGCCAATAGATTAGCAGTGATTTTACCAAGCATAATCCACAAAGACCAAACAGGGTTTGTCAAGGGGAGATCATCTGTCCTCAATATTAGAAAGGTACAGACAGTAATTCAACACTATTGGACACTCAAGCAAAATGTTGCCTACAGGAAAGAGCATAGAGAGGCTGCCCTACTAATGATAGATGCAGAAAAGGACTTTGATAAGGTACTTTGGGACCATCTCTTCACCACACTTGAGAAGATAGGAATACAAGGAGTATTTATTAAGTCAATCCATAATCTGTATAAAATCCCACAAGCCTCACTGATAGTCAATGGCATGCTAACACAAACTTTCCGGCTCTTTAGAGGTACACGCCAGGGATGCCACCTTTCTCCACTCCTATTTGACATAGCTATAGAACCCCTGGCATGGAAAATTAGGCAACAGTTGGAAGGACTCAAAATAGGAGACACTCAACTCCATTTAAACCTTTTTGCAGATGATATGATCCTGTTCATCCAAGAGCCCCCCAAAAATATCCCCATAGTAATGAATTTAATAAAGGAGTTTAGCTTAATATCCGGATACACGATTAATACAGACAAAACAGAACTAATCTGGCTGCTTAATAAAGGAGAGGAATCTATTCCTGGCTTTGACTTTAGAATTGTGAAAGATAGCTTTAGATACTTAGGTATCATGCTACACATTGACCCACGTAGATGGTACACTATAAATTATACACCTTTACTGTAAAAATTCAAAACCATGATAAACACTTGGAAGCAACTACCGATCTCCCTATCGGGCAGAATAGGGCTCATAAAGATGGTCTATTTCCCCAAACTTCTATATTTTTTCCAGACGGTCCCGGGAATACTTAAGAGAACAGACTTGAAAACTATAACGCAGATGGTTCTAGGGTTTGTCTGGAATAACAAAAAACATAGGATTAGCTACCTGAAACTTACAGGGAAAAGGGTGGGCTGGCACTTCCAAATTTTGAATTATATAATTGGGCGGCCCAAGTGAAGTTTGTGGTAGACTGGTTCACTGGCCTAGAGAAATTCACTGTTCTACAACTTGAAAGTAGTCTTATTCAACCCTGGTCACTTCAGATGTTACCCCACATGACACAAGCACAGGGGAACAGGTGGGCGGGGGTCTAGACCTTCTTAATCAACCTGCTAGAGCCTGGAGGCTCATGAGCAAGTGGTTGGGCGCAAACCATAGAATAGTCCACCTTCTATCATGGCAAGGAAACCCAGAGTTTCCAGCTGGAATTACCACTAAAGCCTTTAAATTGTGGAGGGAGAGAGGACTTCATACTGTAGGACAAACTTTAATGGACGACAATAAGACCATGAAATTTGCAACTTTACAGACCAAATTCGAACTTCCAAAAGTGCACTATTATGCATATCTACAGGCAAGACATTACTTACACTCCATCACAGGGGCGAATACTCCGACATCACAAACACAAATCACACAGATCACAGACCTGGCATCAATGGATGTTTCCTCCATATCACCAATATATAAAAAATTATTGCAACCAACAAACACAAAATGTATAGATAAAATTATGGAAATATGGACGTCAATTCTAGGTGAACAGATACCAGAAATAACGTTTACTGAGAGTATTGCTAAGGTCCAAACGGCCACCTTGTCATCAGCTATGAGGGAGTCCCATTTTAAACTCATACACAATATGTATGTAACCCCAGACAAATTCCAGTATTGGAAGAAAGAGAGGGAGAACAAATGTCCCAAATGTGGATCTTTAGAAGCAGACATAGTTCACATGACATGGAAATGTCCCTACATAATTAAGTTTTGGAAAATGTTAGAGCATTGGCTACGCACTGCAATGAATCTTTCTGAACTAACTCTGACTCTCCAGAATGTAGTTTTCTTCAACATTGTCAATATACCAAGGCTCCAGAGAACCTGTATAAACAGCATAATCCTTATTGCCAGAAATCTGATTTTTCAGAACTGGCTGAAACGGAACCCACCTACTGTGACACAGTTAAAAAATGCTCTACTTAAGCAATTATGTATTGAACAATTTGATGGGTTAGGTGACATACTAAAAAGAGCTAAATCTTTCCTAACTAAGTGGGAGCCTTACCTTCACTGTTTGCACAGGGAGACATGAGACATCATAATTGCACCCTTTAAAGACACCGACTATGTCCTGAACGTGAGATTGAGAGGTGAGGAGCTATATAATTAGACCGATCTTAAGGAGAGAGAGACAACAGGAGGGACACCGGATTGAGAGCAGAGCACTGTGAGTTTGATTTAATTTGACTTTGATTTCAATTTGAGTGTGGTTAATGTTTGTTAAAAATGTAGTCTACCACAGGACTTCATTTAGATCTATCTGGACAGGAATTAACAACTGTAAATGTATGTTTAGTCATGTCTCAAGAAATTCTTGCAGTATATATGATTCATTTACTAATGCAATGACATGTAACCTGAATGGTTTTACTCCTCTTATTTGTTTTTTTTTTAATCATTTTTATTTTTGTAACTCCTGTGGTGACAACCAAAAATATATTTAAAAATAAAAAAATCACATTCTGCATCTGAATCATGCAAGTTTATTTTTTACTTTCCTATCACTTTAATGTTCCTTTAACCCCTTAATGACCGGACCATTTTTCAATTTTCTTACCCTTAATGACAATGGCTATTTTTACATTTCTGCAGTGTTTGTGTTTAGCTGTAATTTTCCTCTTACTCATTTACTGTACCCACACATATTATATACCGTTTTTCTCGCCATTAAATGGACTTTCTAAAGATATCATTATTTTCATCATATCCTATAATTTACTATAAAATTGAAAATATGAGGAAAAAATTGAAAAAAACACACTTTTTCTAATTTTGACCCCCAAAATCTGTTACACATCTACAACCACCAAAAAACACCCATGCTAGATAGTTTCTACATTTTGTCCTGAATTTAGAAATACCCAATGTTTACATGTTCTTTGCTTTTTTTGCAAGTTATAGGGCAAAAAATACAAGTAGCACTTTGCTATTTCCAAACCACTTTTTTTTCAAAATTAGCGCTAGTTACATTGGAACACTGATATCTTTCAGGAATCCCTGAATATCCCTTGACATGTATATATTTTTATTTAGAAGACCCAAAGTATTGATCTAGGTGCATTTTGGTATATTTCATGCTACCATTTCACCGCCAAATGCGATCAAATAAAAAAAATTGTTGACTTTTTCACAATTTTTTTCACAAACTTTAGGTTTCTCACTGAATTTATTTACAAACAACTTGTTCAATTATGGCATAAATGGTTGTAAATACTTCTCTGGGATCCCCTTTGTTCAGAAATAGCAGACATATATGGCTTTGGCGTTGCTTTTTGGTAATTAGAAGGCCACTAAATGCCGCTGCACACCACACATGTATTATGCCCAGCAGTCAAGGGGTTAATTAGGGAGCTTGTAGGGAGCTTTTAGGTTTAATTTTAGCTTTAGTGTAGTGTAGTAGACAACCCAAATTATTGATATAGGCCCATTTTGGTATATTTCATGCCACCATTTCACCGCCAAATACGATTAAATTAAAGAAACTGTTAAATTTTTCACAATTTTAGGTTTCTCACGGAAATTATTTACAAACAACTTGTGGAATTATGGCACAAATGGTTGTAAATGCTTCTCTAGGATCCCCTTTGTTCAGAAATAGCAGACATATATGGCTTTGGCATTGCTTTTTGGTAATAATAAGGCCGTTAAATGCTGCTGCGCACCACACTTGTAATATGCCCAGCAGTTAAGGGGTTAATTAGGTAGCTTGTAGGTTTAATTTTTAGCTTTAGTGTAGAGATCAGCCTCCCACCTGATGCATCCCACCCCTTGATCCCCCCCTGACCCCCCTCAAACAGCTCTCTTCCCTCCCCCACTTCACAATTGTCACCGCCATCTTAAGTACTGGCAGAAAGTCTGCCAGTACTGAAATAAAAAGCATTTATTATTTTTATTTTTATTTTCATAGTCTGCAGTGATGGATCCCCCCTTACCCCACAACCTCCCTGATCCCCCCCATACATCTCTCTAACCCTCCCCCTCTACCTATTTGCCGCCATCTTGGGTACTGGCAGCTGTCTGCCAGTACCCAATTTGCCCCCCAAAATTGTTTTTTTTTACTTTTTTATATTAAAAATTTGTTTTCTGTAGTGTAGCTGGCCCCCCTCAATAATCTACATCCCTCCCCCTCCCAGACCCCTTACTAAACAACAGAGATCCCCCCTTCAAATGCATCGTCTTTTTTTTGCATATATTTTGCGTGCGCACGCAGAGTGGCCCTCTCTGCATCGGTAGGTAAAATAGGGGATTGCAGTGATGCCTCAATATTGAGGCATCACTACAATCCCTTGTAAGCTGCTGGAAGCGATGATCATGATCGCTTCCAGCACTTCAAACAACAGAGGACGTACCAGGTACGTCAATTTTCATTAAGAGGAGTTTTTCTATGATGTACCTGGTACGTCCTCTGTCATTAAGGGGTTAAGGTCACAAAGTATTTCCATGTAAGTTTTATTTTCTAGGCCATGTATCATTTTAGTAACCTTCTTTGAATGGTTTCTATTGTCTAATCGAGTCGAACACTGTGAGATAGGGTAACACACTACTTTTAGTGCCTTCTCCAGATCACACCATGGATAATCATTTTCCCACTGTGAAAGAGAGTCATTGAAGAAAGAAATTGGGTTGTCGGTGCCCATATAATAACAATCTGGCATTTTTTGTTATTACAAACTAATATAATTTAATTCTGAAAAAAAATATTGGGGTAAGCAAATTCCCAGTAATCCCCTTGAGAAAAATGGGGCGTGTTCAATGTTCATATTCTACTGATGACTAATGCTTATTGTCTAACTCAGGGGCATAACTAAAGGGTCCTATCTGACACTGCAATCAATATTGGTTTTACTTCAGGGGGCCTGGGACAGGACTCACAGTTTAAGGAAAGTATATAGATTTGCCTTTACAAATATGGTGGCAAGGTTTCCAAGACGGCCGTCACATAGTTACCATAGAGAGAAATCTGCTACCATATTTGTAAAAGAAGGCTGTGCAAGTGCATATCTTTTTGTGTGGACTAACCAATCTGGAGGGAAGACTTAAAATCAGAGAGAAGTAACAAATCTTGCACCTATATGACTGCCGGATTAGATTCGGCTAATTTCAAACAGCCAGAAATGGCACTGTAGAAAGGGTGACCAATATAATAATATTAATAACAATACTAATAATCATAAAGCTGTTTTATTATTTCTTTACAGTAGTAATGCTAAACCCTGGTGTTGGGATACTGTATGTATTGTCACATACAGATGAGGGTAACACACAGTTATTGCTAAGGAGACATAAAATATCAGTAGTGTGCATTAGACATGTGCACAAACAAAAATTAAGAAAAAAAAAATGAAACATATTTACTTAATGGAATCAAATAAACTGACAAGGGCATCGCTAAATTGTTATTGAATTGTTTAAATTTGATATTGTTAAGCCTTTCCAGCCTATAGAAATAAACCTTCTCTTTTAGCATAACGATCTTAACTGCACAAACAAACCAACTACATTTTATTGGGTTTGTTCATATTTGTTAAAATGATGTTTGTGTATGGCTTTTAGGTAAATGAAACAAATATGGATAATGTTGTTTTAAAAACCCTGCTTTATACTTTTTAGAGTACTGTGGCCTTGTGCATAGTTCCAAGTTCTCTCATACCTCACCTGGAGTACCATACACAGAGCATAGCTACCAGTCAGCACCTGTGTTTGTGCAGAGGCAGCTTGCATCATGTAGCACTGATAATATAAATATATATAAAAAAGGGGTTAAAGCATTTTTTAATGTACTTTGCATTGCAGCCACACTTTAATAGTAGCTTTTATGTGGCCTTGTGCATAGTGCCAAGTTCTCTCATACCTCACCTGGAGTACCATACACAGAGCATAGCTACCAGTCAGCACCTGTGTTTGTGCAGAGACAGATTGCATGTAGCACTGATAATATATATATAAAAAAGGGGTTAAACATTTTTTTAATGTACTTTGCATTGCAGCCATAGTTTAATAGTAGCTTTTATTTCATTTAAGGTTTAAAACATCCAAAATTACTCAAAATCTTTTTTTGATCCTCAGAAGTAATTAAAGTTTTTTTAGTGATATATATTATTGTTGGGATACTGATTTTAACACTTCCAAATCCACAATATCAGGTCTTGGCAATCTTGGGCTGGGATATATTATCAGGTTAATTTATGGACAATGGTGTGGTGTGGTTCTCAAAATGGCATATTTAAGTATGTCTGGGTGGGGTTTGGCCAGTCCTTGCTTTCATTGTGTAAAATTTGGAGATGAATAAAAAAGTAGGTAATATAGAGGGCTTTTTCACAGAATGCGAGCAGCATGGTAGCTATGCAACCATTGCTATGTAATATGTTTGTAAAAAAAAGAAACTATAGGTTTCAGCCTACAAATGTTCTTAAAAAGGGACCTTTATTATTTCATAGCAGGGTTCAAGCTACAAAATAACAACGTTTGGACCTTCAATCAGCCCTTAAAAAGATATGAAACACAATCTGTTGGGATGCAGACAGAGCAATTTAAAAAAAGTTTCCAATTTATTTGTATTACCAAATTTGCTTCATTCCCATGACGATCTGTGTTGAAGAGATACCTAGGTAGGTATCTGGGGCAGTACATGACGGGAAATATTGCCCCCAGCTAGTGCTCTTGTAAATGGATAGCATTCTTGCATAACTGCTGCCATATAGTGTTCCAGATATGGGCTGGCTCCTAAGCTTACGTCCCTGCTTTTCAACAAAAGATACCAAGAGAGCAAAGAAACAATTTATAATACCAGTAAATTAGAAAGTTGTTTCAAATGCTCTGTTATATCATGAAAGAAAAATGTTGGGTTTTATATCCCTTTAATCATATCATGGGATTATGGACTGATTGTAGGCCTGAAACATTGCTGCTATTTTGTACTTTGGACCCTGCTATTAAATAATCAAGATCCCTTTTCAAGAAAATTTGGAGGCTGGATTCTATAGTTTCTTTTCTGCAATTTCTGGAGGTGGCTGATTTAGGGTTCCCAGTACTGGATGCTGTTTTCCACTGATGAAGTGTAATATGTTTGTACCTGCTTGGTTCCCATCACAAAGAGCTTCACAATTTAGTAGATTAGATTAAAAAAAAAAACCCTGGCTGTATAAATCTCTGACAGAAAATGTATGAGTTTGGATTGCAAGTAGAATTGGTAATGTGACAAACTGCAGCAATTTGTCTGCCTTTAAGATATTGGTCGACATCCTATTTCCGAGGACTGATTCACATATAAAACTAAAGTCTGCTTTGTCTGCAGATTTCCTCCTGCAGTGGATCTAGTAGTCAGATACTGTAACTGTGTTCTGGCATCTCTGCTGTTTCAGTAAATGTCCTTACAACCCACTTGTGCAATATCATAAAATGTAGCTTACTCAGATTCTCCTAATCAGCAAATCAACACAGTAATTTCAGTGTTTCTTCTCCAGAGTGAAGGTAAAGCATCTCTCTCACAAAGCCTGCTGTCTGCTAGCTTCTGTTCATCACAGGTCCCTCAGCTCCCTCTCTGCCCATTTACCCAGTTAGCAGCTCATTCTCCCTGTGCGTTTCTGCACACGTGCAATCCCAGAACCAGAAATAGCTGAACAAAATCAATCTCTTCTTTGGCCAATTATCTGTGAGGCAGATTGGTCTCTGTTTAATGAACTAGGGGATGGGGGAGAAGAGTGATTTGTCAGCAAAGCTCTAGTCTCTAGGCCCTGTTATTGTCACACACTTGAAGCGGGGAGAGAAACAAACAATTTATAGTCTGACTATAAGGAGAATTATAAAAGCAAAATGTTTTTATTAGTAAATGGTTCTATCTGGTTGTGTCTGTTCTTTTATTCTTGACTTATAATATCGAATGTACATTCTAAAGCAAAAAGACATTCTCTAATTAATTAAAGCATACAATCTATGCATTAATGCCTTTAGATAACTATGCATTTAACTTCTACAAAGAGGTTAAACACATGGAAGCTATGCAACTCCAAAGCAGAAAATAAGCAGTGATTGGCAGTTTCGTGCAGACACCATGCCTGATTGTTCGTCTGTAGGTGTGAACACCTTGAGATTTTTATATAAAATGTTTAAGTATGTGTAATGAAACAACTTTGCAATATATTTATTTATCCCCCCCCCCCTTTTCATGTAATTTTGCTTCGAAATGAGGATTTTCTAATTGTCAGAACTTCTCTCGGCTTACCCCGCTACATATTTTCCCTAAGTGTCTTTAACAGATAACAACTGCAAAACAATGCACGTTATACCACCATTATGACCATGGCTAGCCTTGTTGTTTGCATACTCAAGACCAGATTGGTTCCTCCTAATAGAGCAAACTGTGAGTGGATTGTGGCTTTTGAGAAACCATTGCAGGAAACAATATGTTAATTTGTTTTAAAAATTGCCTGCTATGTTATTCCATAGCCACACAACAGAATATGTTGTACTTACAAGGTGTTTACTGTTCCTTTAAACTGCTGAGTCCTGTGCTTGAACCTCTCTTCAAAACCATCCTCTTTAACCTATCAAAAGTGCTGGTTAGTGAAGCTCTGCGCATCTTCACCTGAGCGCTGCCATCTTGGTAATGAAGTATCCTTGTAGCCTGTAACAGAAGTGGTGCACATTCTGAGATCAGTGATATTGTTGTCTTCAAGACAAGCCATGCACTTCAGTCTAGAGGGCACAATACAGAGCAGAAGCTCTTCATTTTTGCAGTGGCTGCATTTCTCTATATTATTGCTGGGGTTTTTTTTTATATTTGTTATATAACTTTTTAAACTGTGTTAAAAAAATGTAACTTTTCTACATTCTATTGTTTGAGCTATTCCAAAATGTAAGGTACAGCTGTCAAAAAGCCAGCAATGTCACTTATCTGTAAAAGTGCACTGCTTCTGTCACAGGGTGCAAGAATACGTGAGTACCAAAATGGCGGCACCTAGTATAAATAAGAAGAGTTTTACTAACTGGCTTCTGTAATGGGTTTAAATAAGAGAATGGTTTTAAAGAGAGCTGCAGGCACAGGGGGTAAAACAATAGCATGTGAGTAGTAACCATGATATTAAAAGGGACATGGCACCCCACATTTTTCTTTCATGATTCAGATAGTTACTTCTATTTTTATTTATCTGAAGCACTATATGGCAGCAGTTTAGCAAGAGCACTAGATGGCAGCGCTATTTCCTGCCATGTAGTGCTCCAGAGTCTACCTAGGTATCTCTTCAACAAAGAATAACATGGGAACAGAGCAAATTTGATATTGAAGTAAATTTAAAAGTTTTTTTTTTTTAAATTGTATGCTCCTCCATTTCATGTCCCTTTTAATACATAGTACGCTAGTGTCATTAATGTAAAAATGTCATGCTCTTACAAATGAGAGTATGTTATTTTTGCAATACGATGTCCCTTTAAATAAATACGTATTACTATTTTACATGTGTCGTGAATCTGAGAACCGCTTATTAGTTATGGGTGACAATTAAACTAAAGCAATACCATATATATATATTATTAGGGGATTTATTACTTAATTATTACTGTCATATGCAGGTTGAAATGTTCTGGTCTAATCCAATTACCTGAGTCCTCAGATCTTTTGTGAAGAAATAGCCACATTATTTGTGCTCATAAAGAATCAAACACTGCTTGAAACCCGTTTGCTGGACATACGCATAATGCAATGTAATCTAATTGCTGGGCTTAGTGATCAATAGGACTCACACAATAGCTTTGTAAAGGTGGAGGAAGAGCATCCTCCAAAGAAAATGATGCAGTTCAGTCTGTATATCTGTATATAGAGTTATGGCTAAAGTCACAATGCTGTCAGGGGAAGAAATTAGATTAAAGTGAGCCTCTTTGAAGAACTGATATGAAAATAAGACAGGGTGGATACAGATGGAAGGAGTCTGTGCACAATGGGGAGACAATAAAGGGAGAGCACATGAGAGAATAAATACATTAGATTTTAAACTAAATGACTGGAATACGGTGGCTAACGCTACCATTGCTAACTGTGTGTTTCTAATCTTTTTAGCAGCAAACTGTTTACAATGTGATTGAATTTATATAACGTTGTGAACTTAAAGGGACAACGTACTCAAACAAACAGTTTGCAGGAGTTTATTTGTATTTAAAGCTGCTGCAGAACATCATTTCAAATGGGGTGTGCTCTGTCTCTCTCCCACCCTTCTATTGGAGCTTGGTGCCTGATGCTGCCACTTGATTACATAGCTTTTCATTATTTCAAAGTGGCCAGAAACAATATTCATTTTAAAAAACGTGTTTACTGTTCCTGCTGCATGATAAAAAAGAGGTGCAGGAGGCTATTTGCAGCTTCATCTACGGTAAGACGTTAAGATGACTAAGGTGTAGACTGTCCCTTTAAAACTTTGTTAAGTAAATATACACATCAAAAAATATGAAAGTAAAATAAATAAATTCAAGACAATGTGGCTAAATAAAAATGTGTTAAGAGAAATTAGGAAACAACGTAGGGCATTTAGATTGTTAATAGTACAGACTCAACATACCAAATATATAAGGCATGTAACAAAGCATGCAAAAAAGCAATCAAATTTGCCAAAATTGAAAATGAAACATTAAAGGGACAGTCAACACCAAAAAAAAAAAAAAAAAAAAATAGGAATTATAAAAAAATTTGATGCCAATACAGCGGGAAGCGATCCAACTGCAACAGCTGGAGGAAGAGAGGGGAGGCACGGAATGGATTCAGGACTTGCAGTTGTGTCTCCATCATGAGGGATAGTATAACATTCTCCCATTTTAAGAGGAAAAGTTTTAATTTCTTGTCAGTATATATCAAAGGAACTTGTTGTTCAACTATCATCTGAAATAACATATTTTTGATAAATGCCACTATCGTAGGGCCTTTGTGATCTTTCCATGTTTTTAGAATCATCTGTCTTACTACTAAGATAGCCAGATTACGCAATTGTGTATTTTGAGAGCTGCAAGGGGTAGTTAAAAAAAAACAAAAAACGATTGGGTATCTAGACTGAGTTTATTGGGTAGAAATCTATTTAGCCAGAAGGTAACTTGATGCCATAGTTTCTGGAGTTTAGGACATGAGTAAAAAGCATGGAGTAGGTCTGATGCTGGTCTACTACATCTGCTACATATATTATTACCCAAAGGGTACCATTTAGCCATTTCTTTAGGCGTAATGTAGGATCTATTTAAGATTCTAATGTGCGCTTCCCTAAAGGAAATTACCTTTGTAAATTTAGTTACATTAAGGAAGCTTTCACCAAAGCGATTAAAACTTAGGCTTGGGATATCCAAACACCATTGATGGAAGAGAGCTGTCATTTTAGCTTTTGCATCCTGTGCTGTTAGAAGATTATATATAAAAGAGATAGAGTGGAAGCCTGCTTTAAAACATTTAACCGCAGAACCAAGGTCCCCAGTCGACCAAGGTTTATAATCTAAGAGCTTGTTAGATGTGAAATAGTGCTGCACCTGTAAGTACGCAAAAAAAGTTGATCTATTTTATATTCAAGGCTTAGCGATTTAAATGATTTGACAGTTTTGAGATGAGGGTCAATTAGTTGATATATAAACTTGAGACCATTTTGTGCCCATTTTTTTTTAAAATATCTGAGATTTAAGGGCAATATTAAATTGGGGATTGCCCATAATTGGAAGATAAATTGAAATGCCCTTATCTACATTTAAAAAAATACAGACTTTGTCCCATGCCTGTAGAATATTATTTATAGTATAATGTGGTATCTTCTCTTTATTAAGGGCAGATTTGTTTAGATGCAAACGAGCTCTAATAGAGTATGGAGAAACCAGGACTTCTTCCTCTGCATAACTGGTGATAAACTCTGATTCAGAGAGCCAGTCTAATGCTATCTTAGTTAATGCTACCCAGTTATAAAATGTAATATTGGGTAGAGCGAAGTCTCCATCTTTTCTAGAATGTGATAGTTTATTAATAGAGATACTATGCTTCCTCTTACCCCATAGAAATTGAGAACAACTGGAGTTGAATTTTCTGATGTCTTGAGTATGTAGAAGTATTGGGACATTTTGTATAACAAAAAGTAGTTTAGGGAATAGGATCATTTTAATAAGCGCAATTTTTGCCAATAGTGACAGATGTAATCTGGACCAATTTTGGAGAAGAAGAGAGCAGATTAGTGAAATTGAGCTTGTACCATTCGTTTGGATTTTTAGAAAGAAAAATACCTAGATACTTTATTCCCCGATCTACTTGGATAAAAGGATTTACATGTAGGCTCTTGTTTTTTTCAACTATCCATAGTAACATCGATTTCTGAAGATTAATTTTATATCCCGAGATCTTACTAATTTTCGAAATTATATCTAACAATCGTGGTATATTTGTTTTAGTATTCCCCATATAGAAGAGAATATCATCTGCATATAGGGATAAAATATATCTCTTTTTTCCAAGTAAGACACCCTCTAGTGTTTTTCTGCATAATATTGCGAGAGGTTCTAGTGCCGGATTAAAAGGAGTGGTGACAGAGGGCCCTGTCTGGTGCCTTTATAGAGTGATATATTTGGTGAAAGACTCCCATTAATGCTTAGCTGAGATATTGGGTTTTTATATATTGCTCTTATAATACTAGTAAAACAACCGGAGAAACAAAATTTTCCTAGTGTAGTAAATAGGTGATCCCAGGATATAGAGTCGAAGACTTTAACCACATCGATAGTAAGTAGTGCAAAATCATCTTTAATATGTATCTGTTTTTTACGTAGAGATGTAAAGTGTTCAATTAAAACCATAGCCAACCTAATATTTCTCTGAGAGGATCTCCCTGGCATAAAGCCAGTCAATTAATTTGCCTATTACATTTTGAGTCTATTTGCTAGAATATTTGTTAATAGCTTGTAATCTGTATTGAGCAGGGATATTGGTCGGTATGAGTCCATAGAGTTAGGGTCTTTATCTTTTTTAAGAATAAGAGTAACATTTGAAGCAGTAAAAAATCTAGATGGTTTGGTCCCTTGTATAAAATACTCATTAAAGAGAATAACAAGAAGAGGGGCAGTTTGCCCTTCTAAAATTTTATAGAATTCAACAGGTATTTGGTCTGGGCCAAGAGCTTTGCCATTTAATGAATTATGTATGTCTTGAACTACTTCCTCTAACACAATATCCCTGTTCAAAACAGATACTTGTTCTATTGATAGTTTTGGCAGTTTAACTTTCTGCCAGAATCTTTCTTTTGCCTCTGGATGGAACGTATCTTCTGCATAACGATCCTGAAAGAACTTATGTAAATGGTTCATAATGTCTTTTGGTAGGTTAAAGTTATCTCTGTCAACCATAATTGAGCCAATAAAATTATTTTTTCCCTAGCTTTTGCTATCTTTGAAAGAAATTTTGCAGATTTTGGTGAAAATCTGTTGAATATTGCAGAGTTTTTAACCTCTTTTTGTATCATTTGTTGATTGAAAAAAGTTCCCTCTCTGTTTTAGCTTTCTGGAAAGCCGACCAATGTGTTGTGGAGGGTTCTGCTATATACTTGGTATAAGAATTCCTCACTTGATTTGCTAATTGAAGCTCTCTATTACTAATGATTTTTTTTCCTTTTTGACATATATGCAATTATTTCTCCTCGGAGCACGCCTTTTGCCGATTCCCAAAATATTTAAATTTTGGGGAGGTATTCTATATTTAGCCTTTTAAATTCACTCCATTGATGAGAGAGCCAATTCCTAAAATTTACATTCGATTGTAAATAGGATGAGAAGAAAAACTTCCCAACTTGTCTTTTCCAGCTAGGGACTATTTTAATAGGGAGATGACAGCATGGTCTGAAGTAAATATATCAAGGATTTTGTTGGAGATTTCAGCACTCAGTAAAGAGTCTTGTATCAAAAATACATCAATTCTTGAAAACATTTTAAATGCCCTTGATTTGCATGAGTAAGATCTTTCATCTGGGTGCTGGAGCTTCCAAATATCTTTAAGTTTTAGATTTTTGGCAAAATTAGAGATCAGTTTGGTCTCCTTTAAATATATTTTCCTATTTAGAGTACTCAGACAATCTAAATATGGGTTAAACACACAAATTAAATCTCCTCCTATAATTAGCTGTGAATCTGAAAAGTTTATTAAACTAGCAAATAATGTATCCCAAAAAGTGGGTTAGTATTCATTGGGAGCATATATATTACAAAGTATAAAAGAGGATCCTTGAATTTCAATTTTTAGATTTAAAAATCTACCTTCAACATCTTGAGCTTGAGTAGATACTTTAAAATCCAGATTTTTATTAAACAGGCAAGCCACCCCTCTCTTTCTCCCTACTGCTGGCACCAAGATCACCTCTCCTATCCATCCTGTCCGCATTTTGTCTGCCTCCAGGTTGTTTAAATGCTTTTTTTGTAGAAACACAACATCAGGGGAGAGTTTCTTATGGTGTTGGATGATTCTTTTTCTTTTGATAGGGGATGTAATCCCCCCTACGTTCCATGACAAGAACTTAACTAAATTCTTCATGGTGATTTAAAGAATATGTTCATATGGGCAGGTTGCATATTGTGATAAAGTAATGAAGGAGGGGGGAGCGAAAAAAATAAATAATAAAAACAAAAAAACAAAAATAAAGAGAATAAAAACTTAACATATGATCCGGGGGTTGACTTTAGACCTTAGTACTATCAATTAATTGTTTCCCTCCCTCTTCTTTGTCAATTGTGACAACTTTAGAATTATTCCAGAATTTATTTTAGCTGGATATATCATAGTGGCCTTATATCCTAGGTCAATTGTGTACACAAGGGAGCAAATATTCGCCTTTTGCTAGAAGTTTCAGCGGAGAAATCCTGAAAAATCAGGACCCGGTTTTGCTCAATGTTGAGTGGCATATGTTGATGATATAGCGTAAATTTTTTTTGTTTGTCCTGAAATTTCATGTATCTCACTATAATAGGTCTTTTTGATGGTATTAGATTATTTTTAGAGTTAAGAGATCCTAATCCATGGACCCTTTATATAGTAAGTGGGAGAAGATCTTCAGTTACCCCCAAAGCCTGTGGTAATCTTATTGATACAAAGTGCATAAGGTCTGAAAAATCTGTACCTTCTGGCACCCCCACTATTTTAAGATTGTTTCTTCATGATCTATCCTCTAATTCCTCTAATCGGCACTGTAGTATTTGTATCGTTTTAGATTGTTATTGTTATTGAGTCTTGTTGGGATTGTACTTCATCTATATCTGAGATTCTGCTTTCTAAGTCTAATAGTCTATTAGAAAATCATTTTACCTCATTTGTAAGGGAGCTGAGATCTTTTTTAACCCCTTCGAATTGAGGTGTAAAAATATCAGAAATTTGTTTAACAAGGGAATCAGTATCTATATAAGTGGTATTACTAGGTGATTTATCTTCAGCACCTAGGTCAGCACTACCATAGCTGTTTTAAAATTTCTTATCCCTAGGTTTTGGAGGCATATTAGGTGGCGCTGCTTTGTTGGCCAATAGAAACTTGTCCATTCACTAGAGACCTAAGATAACTTGAGGGGAATAGGGGGGTTAAGTGATGATGGACATCAGGAAACGGAGTGAAATTAGTGAATAGTAATGAGGTTCAATAGTAATACGTATAGGATTCAAATTTGTGTGAAAAAACTAATACTACATGTAGTGTGAACAACTATGTATAAATATACATTTCTTTAAATCAATCTATAGCCCAGAATTTTGTGTAAAGAGTGCAGGAGAACGTAATTTAGTGAATAAGTCTTGAATATAATCCAAGATTAGGGAACAGTGTAAATGTTCCCTGGTGACAAGGTAGGCAAAAAAAAAAAAGTATAGTGTAGGGTACAGTCCCTCTGTTCACCCTCTATTAGCATTAAATTAACCCTTTGAGTGCTAATGATGGCTCTGAGCCATCACAGAGTTTCCCACTCTGGTGCTAATGACGGCTCATATCCGTCACTAGAACTCTCCCACCTTGAGGGAGATCTGGGGGCTCCCACCCGCTCCTACCCCGGCGATCGTGCCTGTAGAGTGACAGGCATTGCCGGGGCTTCCCGTTTTGCGTGGTCATGTCACGCGCAATAATGTGATGACGTCACTGCGCAACATTATTTATACTTTACAATGTTAAGTATAGGAGCAGGGGGCATGCTGCTTAGAAGCCTGCATCTCAGGCATCTAAGCAGCTACAGACCCCCAAGACCCACTATTGGAAAGGCAATCGCCTAACCTTTCCAACAGTGTAAGTCTTGGAGGTCTGAAAAAAAAAAAAAGTTAAACAAATTTTGTTAAAAAAAAAAATTAAATTAAAAAAAATTAAAAAATCTTAGCACCCAGGTGGGAAAGTGCTTAGCATTCAAAGGGTTAAAATGACAAAGAAAAAGAAAAAACACAGAAATTGCCTTCTCAGTGTCTTATCAACCAGAATAGATAAGCAGCCTCAAATCCTAAACAGGAATATACTTCAATTAATTTTTTTTCTCTTTTGTTTTAATTATATATATGTTTGTACAAAAACCATCCATTTTCTTAAGCCTTCACTCTAATTAGCAGGACAATTTAGAAGAACCAGATAAAGTTTAAAGTTGTAGTACTTTGATCTTTTTCTTTTTTTTTAAAAAGTATTTGTCATCTATTTATCAAGCTGTCAGCCGCAAATACGCTGGAATTGCGCGGCGTATTTGTGGCGAGCCTGATTCCCCTTAGTTATCAAACCCTACAGACCGGCAAAAGTAGAATTTTGTATTGCAACATACGATCCGCCGGACTCAGTCCGACAAGGATCGATGCTTACGTCATTATAGATGTTCCAAATGCAAATTGGCACAATCTGACTACTTTTGCTAGTTATCAAATTTCTACCAGGTACGCTCGCCACTATTCCGGCCCTGCGTACCTGGTTTTTTAATCCGCTGCCCTGGAGGCGGCGGATGCCATAGGAATCAATGGGAGTCTGAAAGCAGTGAAAGCTCATGTTCGCTGCTGCCCGATATCCCATTGATTCCTATGGTAACGTTTACACCTAACACCCTAACATGTACCACAAGTCTAAACACCCCTAATCTGCCCCCCCCTACACCGCCGCCACCTACATTATACTTATTAACCCCTTATCTGCCGCCCCCTACACCGCTGCCACCTACATTATTCTGATTAACCCCTAATCTGCCGCCCCTACACCGCCGCCAACTACATTATACTTATTAACTCCTAATCTGCCCCCCCACACACCACCGCCACCTACATTATACTTATTAACCCCTAATCTGCCGCCCCGCCACCGCCGCCACCTACATAAAGTTATTAACCCCTAATCTGCCCCCCCTACACCGCCGCCACTATATTAAATGTATTAACCCCTAAAGCTAAGTCTAACCCTAACCCTAACACCCCCTAACTGAAATATAATTTGAATAAATCTAAATAAATATTCATATCATTAAATAAATTATTCCTATTTAAAACTAAATACTTACCTATAAAATAAACCCTATGCTAGCTACAATATAACTAATAGTTACATTGTAGCTAGCTTAGGGTTTATTTTTATTTTACAGGCAAGTTTGTATTTATTTTAACTAGGTACAATAGTTATTAAATAGTTATTAACTATTTAATACCTTCCTAGTTAAAATAAAAACAAATATACCTATAAAATAAAACCTAACCTAAGTTACAATTACACCTAACATAAAATTATCTAAAGTACAAAAAAAACCAAACACTAAATTACAGAAAATAATAAACAAATTACAAGATTTTTAAACTAATTACAACTAATCTAATCCCCCTAACAAAATAAAAAAGCCCCCCCAAAATAAAAAAAAGCCCTACCCTACACTAAATTACAAATAGCACTTAAAAGGGCCTTTTGCGGGGCATTGCCCCAAAGTAATCAGCTCTTTTACCTGTAAAAAATATTTACAAACCCCCCCAACATTAAAACCCACCACCCACACAACCAACCCTAAAACCCACCCAATACCCCCTTAAAAAAAACCTAACGCTAACCCCTTGAAGATCACCTTACCGTGAGAAGTCTTCACCCAACCGGGCCGAAGTCCTCAACAAATCTGGCAAAAGTGGTCCTCCAGACGGGCAGAGGTGGTCCTCCAGATGGGCAGAAGTCTTCATCCAGACGGCATCTTCTATTTTCATCCATCCGGCGTAGAGCGGGTCCATCTTCAAGACATTCGACGAGGAACAGCCAATAGAATGAGATCTCAATCCTATTGGCTGATTGGATCAGCCAATAGGATTGAACTTCAATCCTATTGGCTGATTGCATCAGCCAATAGGATTTTTTCTACCTTAATTCCGATTGGCTGATAGAATACTATCAGCCAATCGGAATTGAAGGGACGCCATCTTGGATGACGTCACTTAAAGGTACCTTCATTCAACAAGAAGACGTCGTCAGAAGTGGATGCTCTGCGTTGGATGTCTTGAAAATGGACCCGCTCCGCGCCGGATGGATGAAGATAGAAAATGCCATCTGGATGAAGACTTTTGCCCGTCTGGAGGACCACATCTGCCCATCTGGAGGACCACTTCTGCCCGTCTGGAGGACCACTTCTGCCGGGTTCATTGAGGACTTCGGCCCTGTTGGGTGAAGACTTCTCACGGTAAGGTGATCTTCAAGGGGTTAGTGTTACGTTTTTTTAAGGGGGTATTGGGTGGGTTTTAGAGTAGGGTTGGTTGTGTGGGTGGTGGGTTTTAATGTTGGGGGGGTTTGTAATTTTTTTTTACAGGTAAAAGAGCTGATTACTTTGGGGCAATGCCCCACAAAAGGCCCTTTTAAGGACTATTTGTAATTTAGTGTAGGGTAGGGCTTTTTTTTATTTTGGGGGGGCTTTTTTATTTTGTTAGGGGGATTAGATTAGGTGTAATTAGTTTAAAAATCTTGAAATTTGTTTATTATTTTCTGTAATTAAGTGGGGGTTTTTTGTACTTTAGATAATTTTATTTAATTGTATGTAATTGTTTTTAGTTTAGGGAATTTTTTTAATTATAGTGTAGTGTTAGGTGTAATTGTAACTTAGGTTAGGTTTTATTTTACAGGTATATTTGTATTTATTTTAACTAGGAAGATATTAAATAGTTAATAACTATTTAATAACTATTGTACCTAGTTAAAATAAATACAAACTTGCCTGTAAAATAAAAATAAACCCTAAGCTAGCTACAATGTAACTATTAGTTATATTGTAGCTAGCTTAGGGTTTATTTTATAGGTAAGTATTTAGTTTTAAATAGGAATAATTTATTTAATGATAGGAATATTTATTTAGATTTATTTAAATGATATTTAAGTTAGGGGGTGTTAAGGTTAGGGTTAGACTTAGGTTTAGGGGTTAATAAATTTAATATAGTGGCGGCGGTGTAGGGGGGGCAGATTAGGGGTTAATAAATATAATGTAGGTGGCGGCGGTGTAGGGGACGGCAGATTAGGGGTTAATAAGTATAATGTAGGTGGTGGTGGGCTCCAGGAGCGACGGTTTAGGGGTTAAACACTTTATTTAGTTGCGGCGGGGTCCATGAGTGGCGGTTTAGGGGTTAATACATTTATTAGAGTTGCAGTGGGCTCCGGGAGCGGCGGTATAGGGGGTAAACAGTATAGTATAGTGTGGGTGTTTAGTGACAGGGTACCAATAAAGTTGGGAAAAAAACGAAGAGCAGCGAGATCGATGACTGTTAGTTAACAACAGTCCGCTGCTCATCGCCCCGTACTTGGTGCGTGGCTTTTTGACAGCTTTTTTGGTAATTTTGGAGAACATATTCAGGTCCGCGGCAGCGATGTTAGGCGATCTTAGGCGAGCGTATTGGTGCTGTTGAATGCAAGTAAGTTGACGGCTTGATAAGTAGATGCCTTTGTGTAAAGGTTTCTACCTTGATATATGATTATTGTTTTGCATGAAGATCATGATGATTATTTTTCCTTTTTTTGTCTTGTCCTGACTCTCTTTCTTTCTTTTGTAAATGAAAATGGATGTCAAATAAAAATATATAAAAAAAAGGAACAGTCAACACCAAAATTGTTATTGTTTAAAAAGATAGATAACGCCTTTACTACCCATTCCACAGCTTTGCACAACCAACATGGTTATGTTAATATACTTTATAACATTTCAACCTCTAAATGTCTTGAAAATGGACCCGCTCCGCGCCGGATGGATGAAGATAGAAAATGCCATCTGGATGAAGACTTTTGCCCGTCTGGAGGACCACATCTGCCCATCTGGAGGACCACTTCTGCCCGTCTGGAGGACCACTTCTGCCGGGTTCATTGAGGACTTCGGCCCTGTTGGGTGAAGACTTCTCACGGTAAGGTGATCTTCAAGGGGTTAGTGTTACGTTTTTTTAAGGGGGTATTGGGTGGGTTTTAGAGTAGGGTTGGTTGTGTGGGTGGTGGGTTTTAATGTTGGGGGGGGTTGTAATTTTTTTTTACAGGTAAAAGAGCTGATTACTTTGGGGCAATGCCCCACAAAAGGCCCTTTTAAGGACTATTTGTAATTTAGTGTAGGGTAGGGCTTTTTTTATTTTGGGGGGGCTTTTTTATTTTGTTAGGGGGATTAGATTAGGTGTAATTAGTTTAAAAATCTTGTAATTTGTTTATTATTTTCTGTAATTAAGTGGGGTTTTTTTGTACTTTAGATAATTTTATTTAATTGTATATAATTGTTTTTAGTTTAGGGAATTTTTTTAATTATAGTGTAGTGTTAGGTGTAATTGTAACTTAGGTTAGGTTTTATTTTACAGGTATATTTGTATTTATTTTAACTAGGAAGATATTAAATAGTTAATAACTATTTAATAACTATTGTACCTAGTTAAAATAAATACAAACTTGCCTGTAAAATAAAAATAAACCCTAAGCTAGCTACAATGTAACTATTAGTTATATTGTAGCTAGCTTAGGGTTTATTTTATAGGTAAGTATTTAGTTTTAAATAGGAATAATTTATTTAATGATAGGAATATTTATTTAGATTTATTTAAATGATATTTAAGTTAGGGGGTGTTAAGGTTAGGGTTAGACTTAGGTTTAGGGGTTAATAAATTTAATATAGTGGCGGCGGTGTAGGGGGGGCAGATTAGGGGTTAATAAATATAATGTAGGTGGCGGCGGTGTAGGGGACGGCAGATTAGGGGTTAATAAGTATAATGTAGGTGGTGGTGGGCTCCAGGAGCGACGGTTTAGGGGTTAAACACTTTATTTAGTTGCGGCGGGGTCCATGAGTGGCGGTTTAGGGGTTAATACATTTATTAGAGTTGCAGTGGGCTCCGGGAGCGGCGGTATAGGGGGTAAACAGTATAGTATAGTGTGGGTGTGTGAGGATTTATTATATAATTAATATGAACCCAGTTGTATCTACTCCACTCAGTCTCACACCAAACCTAGGTACCTTGATAAACTAGGAACCTTATTATGCTCATTGACTGAGGGTGACCTGTTTAGGTCAAAAGTAAATAACAACTATCTTTAGTTGTTGGAGATATGCACAACAATGTGAGTGTGCTAATACTCTCCTAAGTACTATAATAGCATTTGCTAAACAATAGATAATCTCTTTGGATATAGAATAAAATATAACTTTATGTAATTGAAGCTCTGTTAGTATCTCTTTAAATAGATTGTAGCTTATCACTCAGGTACGATGCTTTAATGTTCAGGTTAGTAAAGTTCATATGCAACCTTATTTATGAATGCAGCAGAATTGTTATGGCAGTGTATTGTATGCAGAAATAACCAGGATATATGCAGAGGATGTTAAACATGCACACTTTCCATTAGTAACGTATATATATATAAGCTTGATTAGTTAGTATATACAGTCTTAGGAACATATGATATTAGCGTAACTTCAGCAATAACTTTATGTTTAGTACGATACCCAACACTTCATGACCAGCGTGTACTTGTGAAGACTATGCTTGATAGCAATTCAGTTGTCCTGAGAAGCAGTGTAGAATCCGGCAACAGAGAGGAGCTGCGACACTGACTCCCGGAGTGCTGATGACGTCAGACGCCGAACTACTGCAGACACGCTGAATGTCAGTTAGCGTTTCAGAATGAAGTATGCTGTCCTGTGATTGAAGAGAACTTTGCAGATATAAAGTTAGAAAACAACTTGACGAAAATGGAGAGAGCTTCTTGAAAGTTGTGATCACTCCTCATGTGAATCAAATTACCAAGCATCGATGAATTAGAGAGGAGGGCTTATAAAGGCATAACGGTCATGTGATATTATGTTTAAAGGGACAGTGAAACGTGGAAAAGATGAAGTATAGAGATTGGGAATTACTGTGATATGACAGGACACCCCCCTTAACGATCTGCTCCGCAGATCAGGGTTTGGGACGGTCTGGATGTCTGCGATGAAACAGAGATACCAATCTAGGGGCTGATAAGTTAGTGGATGGTTCCCAAGAATCCTCTTCTGATGAATAATTTTTCCACCGAACTAAATACTGTAGAGAATTCTTATAGAATCTAGAATCCAAAATGGAATCAACTTCATATGATACTTCATCCTCAATGAGTGTCGGAACTTGAGTTGTCAAGACTTGATCTCTGACTGGAACATAAGGTTTCAAAAGGGATACATGAAATGTTGGATGTATCTTAAAAGAACTTGGTAGTTGTAAAGTGACAGCATTAGCATTAACAATCCTAATAATTTTGTAAGGACCAATAAACAGAGAACCAAGCTTTTTACTGGGAATGTGAAGCTTCAAGTGTTTAGAAGACAACCAAACTAGATCTCCCACCTTATACTCAGGAGGTTTTGTTCTCCTTAAGTCATAATAACGTTTTTGCCTTTCTTGAGATTGTAGTAAAATCTGTTTTAGTTGAATGAATCCTTCAGCAATTGTATTCACAGTGTCATTTACCAAGGGACAAGAACTTTCTGATCTTTGAAGAAGATGATAAGAGGGATGAAACCCATAGTTAATGAAAAATGGAGTTGTATTGGTAGATGAATTAATGGTGTTATTATATGAGAATTCAGCAGTAGGAAGAAGAGAAGACCAGTTGTCTTGCTGAAATGTACAGTAGCATCTTAGATATTGCTCTAAACTCTGATTAGTCCTTTCGGTCTGACCGTTTGTTTGAGGATGGTAAGCTGAACTCAAACGGCGATCAATATGCAAACTAGAACAGAGTTGTGTCCAAAATCGGGAGGTAAATTGTGTACCCCTGTCAGTCGTAATAGACTTAGGTAACCCATGCAATCTGACAATATGTTTGATGAACAATTCTGCTGTTTCTGAAGCTGTTGGCAAAGTGTGAATAGGTATAAAATGTGCCATTTTTGAAAAGAGATCCACAACAACCAGGATTACTGTGTTGTTAGAAGAGGGAGGTAGATCGACAATGAAGTCTAGGGCAATATCTTGCCAAGGTCTGTCAGCGATTGGAAGAGATAGAAGTAAACCATAAGGGTGAATTCTTTGAGATTTACATTTGGTACATACAGCACACCCTTGTATGTACTGTTTTACAGACTGAATCATATGCGGCCACCAAAAATCCCTTTGAATTAAATGAAGAGTTTTCTTGAAACCAGGATGTCCTGAAAGTGGAATATCATGTGCCATAGCTAAAATGTCATTCCTAAGAGATTCTGGAACATACAGTGCATGACCATGGTAAAAAAATCCATCATTACCTTTATGAATCCTAGAATCATTAATCAATGGATCATTCTGTTGTTGTTCTTTGAGAATAGATGTTTTTCCCACTAAGAGGCCAATGAATTTTTCTGGTGGTATTATTGAGTTTAGTTCAGAACTCTCAGTTAATGGAGTTGAATATCTAGATAGAGCATCTGCCTTTGTATTTCTTACTCCTGGACGATAAGTGATTATAAAATCAAATCTAGTAAAGAATAAACTCCATCTGACTTGTCTGGAAGAAAGACTTTTGTTAGTTTTTAGATATTGTAGATTACGATGATCTGTAAATATGATGATTGGAAATCTTGCGCCTTCTAATAGATGTCTCCAAAATTCTAATGCAGCCTTGATGGCTAGAAGTTCTTTTTCCCCAATTGGGTAATTAATTTCGGCCGAATTCATAACCCGAGAATAATATGCAACAGGATGAAGCATGTTGGTAGAAGAATCTTTTTGAGACAGAATGGCTCCTATTGCAAATTCGGATGCATCTACTTCTAATGTATATTGTTTCGATGGATCTGGGAATTGTAGAATTGGAGCGGTAATGAAACTATGTTTGAGAGCGTTAAAAGACTCATCTGCCTGTTGGTTCCAGTGGTATTTGTTATTCTTTCGGGTGAGTAGTGTGAGAGGTTTTGCAATAGTAGAGAAACCTTTAATAAATTTTCTATAAAAATTTGAGAATCCTAGGAATCTCTGGAGCTCTTTCTTATTTTTTGGAATAGGCCAGTTAGTGATAGCTTGTACTTTGTTGTCCTCCATGGATATTCCTTTTGGTGAAATATGATACCCCAGGAAAGAAATAGTATCAGAATTGAATATACATTTTTCTGCCTTAACATATAAGTTGTTCTGTCTTAATCTTGAAAGAACTGTTCTGACATGTTGTATGTGATCCTCTTTGGAATTTGAATAAATGAGAATATCGTCCAAATAAATGACAATGTATGTGTCAAGTAAATCTTTGAAAACATCATTAATGAAAAACTGAAAAGTTGCAGGTGCATTGCACAAACCAAAAGGCATGACACAATACTCATAGAGACCATACCTAGTGCGAAAGGCAGTTAACCATTCATCACCTTTGCGAATTCTAATTAAATTATATGCACCTCTTAAATCCAGTTTGGTGAAAATGGTAGCACCCTGTAACCTCTCTATGAGTTCTGGAATAAGAGGTAAAGGATATCTATTTTTTATTGTACAATTGTTCAGTTGTCTATAGTCAATTATAGGCCTGAGACTGTCATCTTTATTCTTCACGAAAAAGATCCCGGCACCAGCTGAAGATGTAGAAGGCCGAATAAAACCTTTCTTTAGATTTTCCTCAAGATATCCTTTGAGATGAAGCAGTTCTGGTTCAGAGAGTGGATATATACGACCATAAGGGATTTTACTGTTTGGTTTTAAATCGATAGGACAGTCGTAGGGTCTGTGGGGAGGTAGAGATTGAGCCTCAACCTTATCAAAAACATCATAAAAATCTGAATACTCTGTTGGTATATTTGTGATATCAACCTGTAATATAGTTTGTGATTGTGTACAGTGTTTTTTACAATATGGTGAGTCGAAGGAAATAGTACCACTATTCCATGAGATGTTTGGTTGATGTTTCTTTAGCCATGAGAGTCCTAGAATTATGGGGTACAAAGGGGAATGAATAACCTCAAAGGTACACAATTCAGAGTGACCTGATGAAAATGTTAATGATAATGGATCAGTATGATGGGTAACGGGACCTGAATTGATAAAAGAACCATCAACAACTCGAATAGGTAATGCAATTAATTTTTTAATTATAGGAATCTTGTGATTTTCAACAAAGGATGAATGAATGAAATTATTAGTTGCTCCTGAATCGATTACCACCTGGGCTTTAAGTTGATGTTGATCCCACTGTAGACAAACAGAAAGAGTAAAGTGAGATGAGTTTTTTATAACAGTCTCATTTAAATGAGCTATCTCTTGCTTACCCTTTTTTGATTTTAACAGAATTGGACACTCCTTTACTCCGTGATCCTTAGCAGCACAATATAAACAAAGATTAAGTTGTCTTCGTCTAGCCTTTTCTTCAGGTTTAAGAGGACCTTTGACAAAACCTATCTCCATAGGCTCATCTGTTAAACGGACAGTGGAAACTGAATGAGAGCTATAGGCTTTCTTGGTGGATAATTCTGATGACCCTCTTTCAATCTTCCTTTCCCTCAAACGACGATCAATAGATATAGACAAGGTCATAAGATTTTCTAAGTCCTTAGGAATAACCACACGTGCCAATTCATCTTTTAGAGCATCCGCTAATCCAATACGGAATTGATTTGTCAAAGCTGGGTTATTCCACTGTGTGTCAGGTGCCCATCTTTTGAAATCAGTTATATATTCTTCTACAGGGCGTCTACCTTGTCGCAGATGTCTGATAGAATTTTCTGCTGAAGCTTGTTTGTCGTGATCTTCATATAGTAAGGACATGGCATTAAAAAATGATTCTAATGAGTTTAAGATAGGATCTTCTTTCTCATAGTATGCATTAGCCCATGCCTTGGCTTCACCAGTGAGATAAGAAATTACCGTTAGAACTTTAACCCTTTCGGTAGGATAGGTTCTTGGTTTCAATGAAAATAATAAAGTACATGAATTTTTAAAGTCTCTAAATTGAGTTCTGTCTCCAGAAAATCTCTCAGGTGGACATATTTGTGGCTCAGGAGAAACAAGAGGTGTCGGTAAAGTTTGAGTAGGTACATGATCTCTAATATTTTTTCGTAATTCCTGATTTTCAACTTGGAGGTCCCTAAGACCCTGGATCATTATATCCATATTTTGAGAAAGGGTTCCAACACGGTTGGACAATTCAGTAACATCCATTATAGATACAAGTGGGTTAAGGGTGGCTTGGTAATATGTGAGGATTTATTATATAATTAATATGAACCCAGTTGTATCTACTCCACTCAGTCTCACACCAAACCTAGGTACCTTGATAAACTAGGAACCTTATTATGCTCATTGACTGAGGGTGACCTGTTTAGGTCAAAAGTAAATAACAACTATCTTTAGTTGTTGGAGATATGCACAACAATGTGAGTGTGCTAATACTCTCCTAAGTACTATAATAGCATTTGCTAAACAATAGATAATCTCTTTGGATATAGAATAAAATATAACTTTATGTAATTGAAGCTCTGTTAGTATCTCTTTAAATAGATTGTAGCTTATCACTCAGGTACGATGCTTTAATGTTCAGGTTAGTAAAGTTCATATGCAACCTTATTTATGAATGCAGCAGAATTGTTATGGCAGTGTATTGTATGCAGAAATAACCAGGATATATGCAGAGGATGTTAAACATGCACACTTTCCATTAGTAACGTATATATATAAGCTTGATTAGTTAGTATATACAGTCTTAGGAACATATGATATTAGCGTAACTTCAGCAATAACTTTATGTTTAGTACGATACCCAACACTTCATGACCAGCGTGTACTTGTGAAGACTATGCTTGATAGCAATTCAGTTGTCCTGAGAAGCAGTGTAGAATCCGGCAACAGAGAGGAGCTGCGACACTGACTCCCGGAGTGCTGATGACGTCAGACGCCGAACTACTGCAGACACGCTGAATGTCAGTTAGCGTTTCAGAATGAAGTATGCTGTCCTGTGATTGAAGAGAACTTTGCAGATATAAAGTTAGAAAACAACTTGACGAAAATGGAGAGAGCTTCTTGAAAGTTGTGATCACTCCTCATGTGAATCAAATTACCAAGCATCGATGAATTAGAGAGGAGGGCTTATAAAGGCATAACGGTCATGTGATATTATGTTTAAAGGGACAGTGAAACGTGGAAAAGATGAAGTATAGAGATTGGGAATTACTGTGATATGACAGGGTGTTTAGTGACAGGGTACCAATAAAGTTGGGAAAAAAACGAAGAGCAGCGAGATCGATGACTGTTAGTTAACAACAGTCCGCTGCTCATCGCCCCGTACTTGGTGCGCGGCTTTTTGACAGCTTTTTTGGTAATTTTGGAGAACATACTCAGGTCCGCGGCAGCGATGTTAGGCGATCTTAGGCGAGCGTATTGGTGCTGTTGAATGCAAGTAAGTTGACGGCTTGATAAGTAGATGCCTTTGTGTAAAGGTTTCTACCTTGATATATGATTATTGTTTTGCATGAAGATCATGATGATTATTTTTCCTTTTTTTGTCTTGTCCTGACTCTCTTTCTTTCTTTTGTAAATGAAAATGGATGTCAAATAAAAATATATAAAAAAAAAGGAACAGTCAACACCAAAATTGTTATTGTTTAAAAAGATAGATAACGCCTTTACTACCCATTCCACAGCTTTGCACAACCAACATGGTTATGTTAATATACTTTATAACATTTCAACCTCTAAATTTCTTCCTTTTTCTAAGCCACTACAGACAGCCTCTTATCACATGCTTTTTTATTAGCTTTTCATACCAAGAGACTGCTAATCCATGTGGGACATATAGATAACATTGTGCTAACTCACGTGATTTGGAGCAAGGATTAAATAACAGCATCTCTATTTTTGCAGATGATACAAAGTTGTGTAAGGTCATTAGGTCAGGGCAGGATGAACTTGCGTTACAAGGGGATTTACAAAAATTAGAAGAATGAGCAGGTAAATGGAAAAAGAGATTTAATACTGGAAAATTTGAGATTCTACATTTTGGAAGTAAAAATAAGCAGGCAATGTATTATTTAAATAGGACTAAACTTAGCCAAACAGTGGAGGAACGGGATTTGGGAGTAGTAAAAGATAACAAGCTAAAGATGGGTGCACAATGCAGGGCAGTGGCTTTAAATGCTAATAAGATACTAGAATATATTAAAAGAGGCATTGATGCAAGGGAGGAAAGCATAATTCTGTCGCTCTATAAATCCTTGGTAAGACCTCACCTTGAGTATGGAGTGCAGTTCTGGGGGCTGATCTAAAAAAAAGACAATGCAGAAGTTCAGAGAAGGGCCACAAAGCTAATGAAGGAAATGGAGAATTTAAGCTATGAGGAGAGGTTAGCCAAACTGGGTCTGTTTTCTCTAGAAAAAAGGCACTTGAGAGGTGGCATGATTACTTTATATAAATATATTCAAGTACAGAGATGGCAGAAGCTCTGTTTATTTCAAGAAAATTGTTTGTGACAAGAGGTCACAATTCAAGGCTGGAGTAAAGGAGATTTAGGTTAGGACAGCTTAGGGGTTAATAGTGTATTTTAACATGTATCTACCATCTTTAAAATATTATGCATTTTATGTATGATGCATATTCTTGTATATAAATAAATATGTATTTATTTTTTCTTGTGTTTATTATTGTAAACATAAATATATTTTTTAACTGTATATTTATTTTAGAAAATTAATTAGTATTACAAATGTATTATGACATAACAGGCATGCAGTTATGTAATACAATCATTATAATGCAACTGTCTTTTATAACATAAATATCTGTTTTAAAAGTATATTTATATTTAAAACAATAAACAAAACATGCAAGAATATCTACATTTTAATTTATATCCAATACTTAAACTAATATGCATTATACATGAGAATGCATTTTATTTTAAACATTGTAGATATAATGTAGTCTGGCCTTGCATTGATATTCAATATATAAAATGTTATGTATTGTAATGTATATTACACATTATTTTAAGTATTGCATATAAATTAAAATGTATTTATGTTAGCTTGGTGTGTTTATTACTGATAACATATATATATATATATATATATATATATATATATATATATATATATATATATATATATATATATATTGTAACAAGGGAGATCACTCTCACTCAGTATATCAACTGCCAGGGTTCTAGTGTAATTGAATATAGCTGAACACAAAACTGGCACAAATCTTTAACTGTGAAAATAGTGAAGTTTCGGATACTTTGTCCCTGAAACGCCACTACTTTCACAGTAAAAGATTTTTTGGAAAGACCAGAGTTTTGTGTTTATATATATATATATATATATATATATATATACAGAGAGAAGTGCACTCACAGGAACGAACAACTGGCTCAATAACATTGTTAGCCTGTTCTATGGCGATTTACCACCTGGGTGCAACTTTTTAGCCCAGTAATGCTTTTCACAGAGTAGAACTTTCCTGTAGTATATCAGTCTGATCCCGCCTATTACGGTCAGTCCAGCGCCGAAATACCAGGCAACTCCTCTCTGAACAAGGAACACAGCAACCCCGACGATCGTTTCGGCCTTCATTGGGCCTCGTCAGTGAGGTGTAGCTATATTCCTCTAAGCACACTGAGCAAGGAGTCCACGTCTGGTTGCCCCTTTTTCCCATAGGGAGACTAAATACATACAGAGAGAAGTGCACTCACAGGAACGAACAACTGGCTCAATAACATTGTTAGCCTGTTCTATGGTGATTTACCACCTGGGTGCAACTTTTTAGCCCAGTAATGCTTTTCACAGAGTAGAACTTTCCTGTAGTATATCAGTCTGATCCCGCCTATTACGGTCAGTCCAGCGCCGAAATACCAGGCAACTCCTCTCTGAACAAGGAACACAGCAACCCCAGACGATCGTTTCGGCCTTCATTGGGCCTCATCAGTGAGGTGTAGCTATATTCCTCTAAGCACACTGAGCAAGGAGTCCACGTCTGGTTGCCCCTTTTTCCCATAGGGAGACTAAATACATACAGAGAGAAGTGCACTCACAGGAACGAACAACTGGCTCAATAACATTGTTAGCCTGTTCTATGGCGATTTACCACCTGGGTGCAACTTTTTAGCCCAGTAATGCTTTTCACAGAGTAGAACTTTCCTGTAGTATATCAGTCTGATCCCGCCTATTACGGTCAGTCCAGCGCCGAAATACCAGGCAACTCCTCTCTGAACAAGGAACACAGCAACCCCAGACGATCGTTTCGGCCTTCATTGGGCCTCGTCAGTGAGGTGTAGCTATATTCCTCTAAGCACACTGAGCAAGGAGTCCACGTCTGGTTGCCCCTTTTTCCCATAGGGAGACTAAATACATACAGAGAGAAGTGCACTCACAGGAACGAACAACTGGCTCAATAACATTGTTAGCCTGTTCTATGGCGATTTACCACCTGGGTGCAACTTTTTAGCCCAGTAATGCTTTTCACAGAGTAGAACTTTCCTGTAGTATATCAGTCTGATCCCGCCTATTACGGTCAGTCCAGCGCCGAAATACCAGGCAACTCCTCTCTGAACAAGGAACACAGCAACCCCAGACGATCGTTTCGGCCTTCATTGGGCCTCGTCAGTGAGGTGTAGCTATAGTCCTCTAAGCACACTGAGCAAGGAGTCCACGTCTGGTTGCCCCTTTTTCCCATAGGGAGACTAAATACATACAGAGAGAAGTGCACTCACAGGAACGAACAACTGGCTCAATAACATTGTTAGCCTGTTCTATGGCGATTTACCACCTGGGTGCAACTTTTTAGCCCAGTAATGCTTTTCACAGAGTAGAACTTTCCTGTAGTATATCAGTCTGATCCCGCCTATTACGGTCAGTCCAGCGCCGAAATACCAGGCAACTCCTCTCTGAACAAGGAACACAGCAACCCCAGACGATCGTTTCGGCCTTCATTGGGCCTCGTCAGTGAGGTGTAGCTATATTCCTCTAAGCACACTGAGCAAGGAGTCCACGTCTGGTTGCCCCTTTTTCCCATAGGGAGACTAAATACATACAGAGAGAAGTGCACTCACAGGAACGAACAACTGGCTCAATAACATTGTTAGCCTGTTCGATGGCGATTTACCACCTGGGTGCAACTTTTTAGCCCAGTAATGCTTTTCACAGAGTAGAACTTTCCTGTAGTATATCAGTCTGATCCCGCCTATTACGGTCAGTCCAGCGCCGAAATACCAGGCAACTCCTCTCTGAACAAGGAACACAGCAACCCCAGACGATCGTTTCGGCCTTCATTGGGCCTCGTCAGTGAGGTGTAGCTATATTCCTCTAAGCACACTGAGCAAGGAGTCCACGTCTGGTTGCCCCTTTTTCCCATATATATATATGTACATATACATACATACACATACACAGGATGTTTGTTTGTCTGAGGAAGGGGAGTGTGTCCCTGAAACGTCACGCTTATTATTAAATACTATTTGAAAAAGAACAGTGAGTGCCTTCTTATATCCTGTGTATGTGACCCGCTGGCACCCTGGCAGTTGTGGATGGGGTGAGAGTGCTCTTTTCTGGCCTTTATATATATATATATATATATATATATATATATATATATATATATATATATATATATATATATATATATATATATATATATATATATATATATATGTTAAAGTGACTGTAAAGTCAAAATTAATCTTTCATGATTCAAATAGACCATGAAATTTTAAACAACTTTCCAATTTACTTCTGTTATCACATTTGCTTTGTTTTCTTGGTATCTTTTGTTGAAGAGTAAAACTAGATCGCTCATAAGAGCTCAGGAGTGTGCATCTCTTTAGTACTATGGCAGCAGTGTTTTGCAACATTATTTCTAGCTTTGTTATACAATGTTGCAAAACACTGCTGACATAGAGTATTTAAGACATGTGCACACTCCTGAGCTCTTATGAGCCTACCTAGTTTTACTCTTAAAAAAAATATACCAAGAGAACAAAGAAAATTTGATGACAGAAGTAAATTGGGAAGTTATTTAAAATCACATGCTCTATCTGAATTATGAAAGATTAATTTTGACTTTACTGTCCCTTTAATACATATTTATGTTTTAGTTGTCAGTAGCATTATTTTTTTTTACATAATAGCCATGCAGTTATGCAGAACTATAATTATAATTATACTGTCTTTAGTAAAAAATAATAAACACTACAAGCAACATTAATTATATTTTAATTGATATGCACATATTTAAATAATATGCATTCTACATAACAATGCATAATTTTAAATATTGAATATTTATGTGTAGGGCCTTAGCTTTTACAGTTAGTATTAGTTTATGGCAGTTTAGGGGGCAATGTTTAAATGATACACAGTCATGTACAATGCATATTGCATATTGTTTAAAGTATTGTATTTGTCTATAGCGTAAAAGGTATTTAATGTTGCTTTCTATTATTTTAAACATAAACATATATTTTAAAATATATATTTATGTTTGAAATATTAAAAACACAGTAAGCAACAATAAATCCCTTTTAAGATATCTACAATACTTTAAATAATCTACATTGTACATGACAATACATATTTTGTCAAGGAGATGTGGTAAACGCCGGAGGGCCTAGATGAGCTCCTAGAACTGAGCACCGGACCGGAATTGATGAAGCACCTGGGGATATTTAACCCATTTGTCAGGGTTAAACACAAAGCTATATGCAAACAATTGTGCAAGGATGAAACACACTAACACATTAGAATTTTTTTTCTTTTGCAATTGTTTATCTCTTTAATACAGTTTAGAATTTAAATGGACAATAAAAAGCATTATATATACCTTGCTCTTGTTCTAACAAGGTCCAGCATATCCCCCCCCCCCCCCAGCTTTCAACTTCAGTGAGCTATTCTTCCTTTATTTAATACTGTGAGCCACCATATTTGAATCTATGTATGCATGCAACCAGTGTGCATGATTCCAGTTCTCATGCATGTTGAAATAGTGTGCAGAGCTGGCGGCAACATGAACATGTGTATCAGGGGTACACCAGTGGCAGTGCTTTGAATTAAATCAAAGAAAAATGCTTTCAAATTATTTCAAATAATAATTTAATTACTTTGCTGGGCAATGTTAAAAAGCAACAGCAAGGTATGTGCAATGCCTATTACTGTTCTCAAAGGGACATTATAGTGTAAAAGTCCTCCCCCTTTAGTTTGTCCCCAATTATCCATGTTACCAGCTGGAGTGTATTAAATGTTTTTATTTTTTAAGTATTTACCTTTATTTTGGCATTTTAAATAGCTGATTTTGCCTGTGGTATACTGAAAATGTAAAACCTTCAGTATTGGCTATAGAAAAGCTATGTATACATAGCTATCAGAAAAAAATGAAACTCCCAGTTGGAGGTAAGAGAGACTTGTAATAAAATGTTAAATTTCTATTGTACTCTCTAAGTACTGGGCTTTAGTATATAGACAGAGATAAGATAAGTAAGCGTGTATGTGTAAAAAGTGATAAAATAAGATCTGATTTCCCTGTAAGCACAGCCCATTGTAATGGGCTGTGGTGCCAAATAACAAAACCAGCTATTTCATATACCAAAAGGAACAATTTATCATACGTGTTATATTCTGCTGCTGGTATAACAAGTCTTTGGAAACATTTTGGGGGGGGGGGGGCAATTTTACAGTATACTATCCCTTTAAGTGTCTGCTATGTAATGGGATTTAATAACCCTTTAAGCAGGTTCCAGGGTCTTTGCAGCCTAATCTGGAAGCAAACCTAACAGATTCATCTGAGAGCAAGCAAAAAGCTTCATAAGTCTGACCTTCAGTTATGATAGGAATCTAAAACAGTCTGTCTCATGAATCTTTGTTATTGAAGGGCATTCTACATAAGAAAAGCTATTTTACTGAAGCACTAAATATTTTGAGGTGACAAAATACCATTTTGAGTAATTTACTGGGGATAATGAATTAAAGCATTTTTCTCTTAAAATGAAGTACAGTTTTAAATGTGTCAGATGAAAGAAAAAGTGTGTATAACAACGTTAGATTTATAGGGACAAGAGGATAATATGGTACATGTGGTTATCACAACCACATTAGTTGACTTCAACTGTAAAAGTATATATATGTATACAGTGACTGTAGGTCTCAAAGGTAACAAGACTTTTCTGTTGTACAAAAAATCAACATGGTAGCCAAGTGTGATAGCTTTTTAAATACATTAACACTATGATTGATCAATTGCTGTTTAATGGTATAACCTCAAAACACTAGTTGTCACCGATCTCGGCTGAGGGGGGGGGGGTAGTCTGCATTTAAAGTATGTTTACACAACATAGTCTGTCCATTTACTAAAATGAAAAATGGTTTCTGTGTAATAACACTTCAAATAATACCTATGGAAATTAAGCTCACTATATTTCTCACAATGGAAATTCTTGCCACTAAAAATCTGGCAATACTGATATGGTTGAAAAGGTGTATTAAAGATTGAGGACACTTCTTTTAAAATTAGAAACTCACAGCGATGTTTCCTAATTAAAATATAAGTTACTTCCATGGAAAGCTCATGAAATTCTTACAGAACACCTATATATTCATTGTTTTTAAGATCTCTATTGTTAATAAAGAACTTACCATTAAACCTTTAATAGTTGTGGGGATGTGGGTATACTATAAGTGCATATATGTTTTATTTATTTATTTTATATATTTAATGCTATAATATGTATTTTTATTATTGAAAAAACAAAAATGTCTCCAGATCCTAATAGCTCAATATCCCTATACAGCACACTCAAAAAGAATATGATCCTCTCACACTTTCCAATAAAATTTACACAAACCAAAAATAGATAGAGTGGCACCCGTAATGTTATGGGCTTCAGTTTTTTTTAACAGTATATGGTTATAACCTCTTATGGGCTTAAATGAATTTAGTTCTTTGTGTATTTATATGCTATGCCGTATTTACAACTCTATAATAAATACATTTTAGGTTTATCGTTAACTAAATCACTCAGGAGTGGGATTCTTTTTTGACCAGATGCCAGTGTTTATTTAGCATTGTATTTACTACCTTGTAGTCTGAACTATAGTTTGTAATAAAGGCTGTGAGGCCCATTTATCAAGCTCCGGATGGAGCTTGAAGGCCCGTGTTTCTGGAGAGTCTTCAGACTCGCCAGAAACACCAGTTATGAAGCAGCGGTCTAAAGACTACTGCTCCATAACGCTGTCTGCCTGCTCTGAGCAGGCGGACAGAGATTGCCGGAAATCAACCCGATCTAGTACGATCGGGTTGATTGACACCTCCCTGCTGGCAGCCGATTGGCCGCGAGTCTGCAGGGGGCGGCGTTGCACCAGCAGCTCACAAGAGCTGCTGGTGCAATGCTGAATATGGAGAGCGTATTGCTCTCCGCATTCAGCAAGGTATGTCGGACCTGATCCGCACTGTCGAATCAGGTCCGACATACCTTTGATAAATATCCTCCTGTGTCTTTTATACTTGTTTCTGTTTCATTTCTGTCTTTCACTTTTCTTGATTTTAATAGTTATTTCCTATCTTTTTGTTCTGCACACATTATGGCATCTTAGATTACATTTTCACTATATCCCCGTTCTACAAATTTGTTCTTCAGTGTTTGGGTCTGGTCTCTAAAGTCTTCTAAATTTGAGCAATTCTTTCTTAAACGCAAAAACTGTCCTTTAGGTATGTTGATGTTGCATAGGTCTAAGTGGCAGCTTTGAAAGTGGACATAGTTATTTGCGTCCACTTTCTTAAAAACGTTTTTGTAGTGATAGTATTTTGTTCTATGGAAATTAAAATGTCTAAAAAGTCTATGTGTCTAGAATTAGACTCATGTGTAAATGTAATACCCCAAGAATTTCTGTTGGCATTGTGTGTTGCTAGCTTGTGAGCAGCGGTGTCATAGCATAGTACTATTTTCTTTCTTAGCACCTTACTAACGGAGGGGAGATTACATACTACATGCTCTAAAAAAGATAAGACTACACAGAGGAGGAAATATTACTAGAAGTTTACTCCTTACAGAAGCAGAATAACTTTTAATTTTAACACCCTAACACCAAATGGCCTGAATGCGGAGCTGGACCTAAATCCGTTTATCTAAAGTTTTATATATACACATTTGTATATATAATTTTATATATATATATATATATATATATATATATATATATATATATACATGCATATTTGGTGTTTTTGTAACTATTTATGGACTTTTAGTCTTTTATAGTCCTTATTGATGAATGTATTCTGATTATTTCACTTATTAAATTATACTGATAATATAATTATTCGAAATAACTACTAGATTGGAAAAGATTTATTCAGTAGGTGAAATATTTTAACATTGTTTTCTCTATCATTAAAAGCCTGTGAAAGGTTAGACAATAAGAGATCTAAGTGTACAAATAACATGTTTATAATAGCACGTATATTGGATAACATCTATCGTAGTGAAAATAGTTATAACTTTAAAGAAATGCTTGGTTTAAACATCCTAATACTAACTGTTAGTGCAATCTATTTGAAACAACAACTTTAATAAATGTTCTGCATAAACCACCCCTTTAAGGGATGGGGTAAAACAAACCGGCAACCTCCAACATCTAGCCATCTTGATAAAGGCATCAGATCAATGCTGAAATGCGTAGAAGGAAGTGACTGATGTTGAATATAGAAACAGGCAGTGGATTTGAAGCTGGTCTGTAAATCATCTAGCCGAGTATATCAACCAGGGATTACATCTAAGAACGAGAGTTCTATTCACTTTGATTACTCGATATATCCAAGCGAAAAATTCATTACATCTCAGCAGGAATTCAAATTGTATCACCCGCACAAGTATTGGTTACCTGAAAGACCACATGACTTAACAGAGTAACGGCTGGAGAATGCCAAACGAGGTACACAGAGGCATCTGCCATTGAAGGAAATACCGGCCGGTATAATTAGAACAGGTAACTGTTTGAAAAACTTTTTATACAGGGGTTATACCAACAACGGATAATGTTATTGGATACAATTTAACATTACTTGTGTTTGGTTACAAATACAAACGTTACAAAAAGTTATGGCCACAACATAAATTAAAGCAAGCTTGCATACTATATATTTTTTATTGAATATTAATAATTACATTGTGATTAAATAGATTTTAGACCTGACACACGTTGTATTACTGATTTGTGAAGACTGGACAACATATTGATTTGGTTTGATTTTATTATAGAGTTGTAAATACTTCATAGCATATAAATAAACAAAGAACTAAATTTATTTAAGCCCATAATAGGTTATAACTATGTATTTTAATTATTATCTTGATTTTTAAAATATTGCTTTTGGCATGTTTTCGACTTTTTTTTTAGGAAGACGATTTCAAGTTTGCAATATTAATATTTCATAGAAGACAGAAGCCTTCTAGTTTTATTTATTTATTGCTGATCGCACAGTAACAAACGTGTTCTATATTAATAACATCAGCAATAAATTAAGAAAACTAGAATGTCGTGGCTACTGTCTTCTGAGAAATATTAAATCACAAACATTAAATAGTCTTCCTAAAAAAGTTAAAAACATGCCAAAAGCAAAATACACAATTTTTTCAAATCACAACAATTCAAATACATATAGCATTATACAATAAAATACATATAAATAATTTATATGCATGTGTAATATACCCACAAGCCTATAGGTGTTTTATTGATGTCCTAGTTTCACTATTGTTTTGTAACAAAAGGAGTTTGCGTTTCAGTTGATACATATAAATTGTATTGCTATTTAATTCTATGTAAAGGATAATTTACAATACACCTTTAATGTAGGTGGTGATGCCACTTTGAAAATTTGGCCAGTTTCAGAAATGCATTGTAAAACGCCTCTTGGCGAGACTGCCCTTCAAACACTGATTTTAGCCCTTTTTAAAATTTCACAGGCAATCTCGATCGCACAATGGATCTCTTTTTAAAATATTGCCATTGTCACAATGCTTTGATTATTAGGGCCTCAGTGAGAAGTGGTGAACCTCATTGCTCAGTGTCTCTTCTGCACCCCTGTATTAGGTCAATTGATTGTTGTAGCTGTTATCCCAGATCGTAGACCTCAGTATACACTATACATTGTGCTCTCCAAGAGTTGTAGCACAGTATACAAGATAAAAGATATACTTAAAGGGATACTAAACCCAATTTTTTTCTTTCATGATTCAGATAGAGCATGAGATTTTAATCAACTTTCTAATTTACTCCATTATCAATTATTCATGTTCTCATGCTATCTTGATTTGAAAAAGCAGGAATGTAAGCTTTAGAGCCAGCCCATTTTTTGTTCAGCACCTGGGTAGCACTTGCTGATTTGTGGCTAAATGTAGCAAGCCAATAAGCAAGCATTACCCAAGTGCTGAACTAAAAATGGGCCGGCTCCTAACCTTTCATTACTGCTTTTTCAACTCAAGATAACATGAGAACAAAGAAAAATTGATAATAGGAGTAAATTAGAAAGTTGCTTAAAATTGCATGCTTTATCTGAATCATGAAAGAAAAAATTTGGGGTTAGTATCCCTTTAATTCAGTAACAAAATCACAACTTGAATGTTTGACTTATTTGTTGTAGAATTATAATTACTATAACAGAGTTAAGCCCCTAAATATATTGATGATAGAGAAATAGATTGATAGACAGATAGTCAGACAGCTAGCTAGACAGACGGACAGACTGATAAATAGGTAATATATATATAGATATACTGTAGTCAAGAGTATACAGTTTGGAAATGCAAAACGTTGTTTACAAAGCTAAATATCAAGGGTGCAGAGCACACTCTTGTGTGATAAAACAAATAGAAAAAAGGCAGCACCAGCATTAAACTTCAAAAAATCCTTTAATTTTCTTTAGAGGCAAAACAAATGTGACACAGAATTAACGTCTGACGTGTTTCATGCCCCCTAGTGGCGTTTCATCTCTGAAACACCTTAATCTACTAGTGACTATGTCTATATATGAACAACCTGAAATAATCAACTGTTTGTTAGATATATGTGACTTGTCTTGCTTAGATAAGTACCATATCTGTCTGCAACAGTGATGCACTTGTGTTATTGTACAGATGGAGAAAAGCATATATAGAACATTTGCTGTCTCTATATATCTCTTCAAGTGTACTCTTGATGCTTGAAAAGAAATATTGGAACTAAAGAAATAAAATATCCTCTCTGGATGAGACATATACACTAATTTAGAGAACTGAAAGCCATATGATGCCATGAAAGGCCACATTATTGCTCCAGGATCTTAGTTTTGGGCAGTTCAGACTAATACAAATAAAAGCTCAACTCAAATCAAAGCACAAACAATGCTTAAATTATTACAGATAATGGATTATTTAAATCCCAGAACAAGACCAATACATTAAAGGGACAGTCTACACCAGAATTGTTATTGTTTTAAAAGATAGATAATCCCTTTATTACCCATTCCCCAGTTTTGCATACCCAACATAGTTATAATAATATACTTTTAACCTCTGTGATTATCTTGTATCTAAGCCTCTGCAAACTGCCCCTTTTTTCAGTTCTTTTGACAGACTTGCAGTCTAGCCAATCAGTGCCTGCTCCCAGATAACTTCACGTGCACGAGCACAGTGTTATCTATATGAAATACGTGAACTAACATCCTTTAGTGGTGAAAAACTGTTAAAATGCAATCTGAAAAGAGGTGGGCTTCAAGGTCTAAGAAATTAGCATATGAACCTCCTAGGTTAAGCTTTCAACTAAGAATACCAAGAGAACAAAGCAAAATTGGTGATAAAAGTAAATTGGAAAATTGTTTAAAATTACATGCTTTATCTGAATCATGAAAGTTTATTTCGGTCTAGACTGTCCCTTTAAGGTAGAAAACCCCTTATCCAAACTTCTTGGAACTGGAAACGATTTGGATTTTCAAAATAGTTTAGATTTTGGAATATTTGCATCTGTGAAATGGGACCGTTTGGTGAGGTGATGGGACCAAGTGTAAACAACCATATCTTATGTCATTTAGGCAATAGTTACATGTCATAACACATCTTATGCATGCAACCTTAAAGGGACACTAAACCCATTTTTTTTCTTTCATGATTCAGATAGAGCATGCATTTTTAAGCAACTTTCTAATTTACTCCTATTATCAATTTTTCTTCATTCTCTTGCTGTCTTTATTTTAAAAGCAAGAATGTAAGTTTAGAAGCCAGCCCATTTTTTGTTCACAACCTGGGTTGTCCTTGCTGATTGGACAGCACCAATAAACAAGTGCTGTCCATCCAAGGATCTAAACCAACAATTGGCTAGCTCCTTAGCTTAGATGCCTTCTTTTTCAAATAAAGATAGCAAAAGAATGAAGAAAAATTGATAAAAGGAGTAAATTAGAAAGTTGCTTAAAATTGCATGGTCTATCTGAATCATGAAAGAAAAATTGTGGGTTTAGTATCCCTTTAAGTTTTTTTTTTTTTTTTATAAATAATTTGTCATTTTTTTGTACCCTCGAATAGTACAGTACTGTAGTCAGAAATGTAATATTTGTTTTTTAAAATAAATATAGACTATTATATTATTTCTATTTTAGAACATAAAATTAAACCACAGACAGAGAAGATGGTGACTTCCAGAGTGAAAAAACATTTTTAGACAATTTTATTAAAAAAAATATTAATTAAAAAGTTTAGATTTCAGAATACGTTTGGATTTTGGAATTCCGAATTTGGGATTTTTACCTGTACAAACAAACACACTTTATTAAACATATTGGTTTACATTTCCACATGGCACTTGGCCTTTAAAAGGTGAATACAAAAAATATGTGATGCCATAGATTGTCCCATATTCTCATTGTGACTGTTTAGTAGATTTAAAAAAATATGTGTTTTTTGCATGTTTGTGAATTACAGTATTTTTTTCTTTATTCATTTGCGGTATCTTATAATATTATAAATAATTAGGGCCAGATTACAAGTGCTTGAGCATTAACTGCTCTAGAAGTAAGCTTTTTGCACTCGCAGGGTTGTGCTCATATGACAAGATGAAAGTAAACTGTTTTTCGCTCGCACGCTAACTCGACAAGCGCAAAAAAGCTGAAGTTAGAATATCACGTGCACCTTCACTTATTCCCTGTAGAAGTCAATGGAGAAAAAAGTGGAAAAAAACCCACTCTCAGATAAAACCTGATCGCATATTCTCATGTGCGCTAACCTGACATGAAAATATGAATATTTCACATTCCAATGTTCTTCACATACAAGAATATCTTCTATTTATTCTTAAATACATATTTCTACATATATCTGATGGTATTTTGGTACAATATATAGGTACAATATATATCTATACCTACATATATATATATATATATATATATATATATATATATATATATATATATATATACTTTATATGCATAATTATATATTGGTATAGATATATTCATATATATATATATATATATATATATATATATTCTGATATGTGCAGAACATTGGAATGTGAAATAATCATTTATTGCATAAATATAGTTTTACATGTTATTCTCTACTTAACTACAAATTCTCCAATGCTCTTATATATATTTCTTTATGTGTGCACATATGTTTTTATGTATTTATGTGTGTACATATGTTTTTATGTATTTATTTGTGTATATATGTTTTGTAAATAAATATGTATGCATATAAATACATAAATACATTTGTACACAAATATAGACATACAGAGGATATAAAAAGTCTACACACCCCTGTTAAAATGTTAGGTTTCTCATTTCGAACAGCTATATCTGCTTCAGCATCTTCCACAATACAAGAAATGCACTTTATTTATTGGCAGATGGTACTTAACACCAATCAGATTACATAAGTCTAACCCACAAATAAGTGATAAATGCTGGAGGGCATGTGAACAAGTAGGCACGATAAATCACATATGGTGGGATTGCCCGCACATAACAGGATTCTGGAGGGCAATATTCAGAACTATCTCTTCAGTGGTGGGGGTGGATGTTGAACCCAGCTTTCAACTATTAATGTTCATAAGGATACCGAAATTACTAAATAAGTTGCATAAAATTATCCTCCTCATTATGCTAAATAGCGCTAAAAAGCTGATTCCTAAGAGGTGGAGAACTGGTGCAATACAGACAACTCAAGAATGGCACTCACAGACTACAGATATTTTGCAATTAGAGCGATTACACTACTTAACAACAAACAATATAAAATTTCACCAGGGACTGCTGGACCTATGGAACGGGGTGCAGCTGCATGAGAGCAGCTGAATTGTTATATTATTTTCTTTCATATATAAAATTATGGTCAGACACGCCAAACTTTCAAACATAGATACCTTAACCCTCTTCCCTTCCCCTTTATTCCTTCTTCTTTCTCACTTTCTAAACTTTTGTTATAGTCCATCTCAACAAATGGATAAATACTGATGTTTATTATGCTGGCCACATGGTTGGCCTGATATATATATCTGTTAGTAGAGAAATGTGATATCAGTCAATACTTAATAAGCACTAGCTATACAACATTGTATGTACATTGTATTATGATTCTGTGTGATACCTGTTGTTGAAAGGATTTTATATATTGTAAAATTACTGTTCTTCAATAAAAACCTTTAAAAAAAAAAATGTCAGGTTTCTGTGATGTAAAAAAATGAGACAAAGATAAATCATTTCAGAACTTTTTCCACCTTTAATGTGTCCTATAAACTGTACAACTCAATTGAAAAACAAACTGAAATCTTTAGTTTTGTTTTGGAGGGAAGTAAACAAAAAAACTAAAATAATGTGGTTGCATAAGTGTGCACACCCTCTTATAACTGGGGATGTAGCTGTGTTCAGAATTAAGCAATCACATTCTAAATCATGTTAAATAGGAGTCAGTACACACCTGCTATCATTTAAAGTGCCCAAATAAAGTTCAGCTGTTCTAGTATTTCTTTCCTGACATTTAGTCACATCCTACAGCAAAAACCATGGTCCGCAGAGAGCTTCCAAAGCATCAGAGGGATTTCATTGTTAAAAGGTATCAGTCAGGAGAAGGGTACAAAAGAATTTCCAAGGCATTAGATATACCATGGAACACAGTGAAGACAGTCATCATCAAGTGGAGAAAATATGGCGCAACAGTGACATTACCAAGAACTGGACGTCCCTCCAAAATTGATGAAAAAACAAGAAGAAAACTGGTCTGGGAGGCAGCCAAGATGCCTACAGTAACATTAAAGGAACTGCAGGAATATCTGGCAAGTACTGGCTGTGTGGTACATGTGACAACAATCTCCCGTACTCTTCTTATGTCTGGGCTATGGGGCAGAGTGGCAAGACGGAAGCCTTTTCTTACGAAGAAAAACATCCAAGCCCGGCTAAATTTTGCAAAAACACATCTAAAGTCTCCCAAAAGCATGTGGGAAAAGGTGTTACGGTCTAATGAAACCAAGGTTGAACTTATTGGCTTTAATTCCAAAAAATATGTTTGGTGCAAAAACAACACTGCACATCACCAAAAGAACACCATACCCACAGTGAAGCATGGTGAGGGCAGCATCATGCTTTGGGGCTGTTTTTCTTCAGCTGGAATTGGGGCCTTAGTCAAGTTAGAGGGAATTATGAACAGTTGCAAATACCAGTATGTTGGCACAAAATCTTCAGACTTCTGCTAGAAAGCTGAACATAAAGGGGAACTTCTTCTTTCAGCATGACAACGACCCAAAGCATACATCCAAATCAAAACAAAGGAATGACTTCACCAAAAGAAGATTAAAGTTTTGGAATTGTGGGGTGATCTGAAGAGGGCTGTGAACAGGAGATGCCCTCACAATCTGACAGATTTGGAGTGTTTTTGCAAAAACACTCCACCTAAAATATTTCAGTTTGTTTTTCAATTGAGTTGTACAGTTTATAGGTCACATTAAAAGTGAAAAAGGTTATAAAATGATCTATCTTTGTCTCATATTTTTACTTCACAAAAACCTTACATTTTAACAGGGGTGTGTAGACTTTTTATATCCACTGTATCTATATACATACATATACATTATTAAAGATATATATGTATGTTTGTCTATGTTAAAGCCCTTAGCCTGACTTTTTTCCAACATCCAAGATCTCATATCTTTGAGCCTTTAGTAACTTTTGTGTACAATAGTTTTTTGTTTTTTTTTAATACATTTTTATTAGATAGTGTTATTATGAGTGTAACTGTATTTTGTAATGTATTCTTTATGTCTTTTGTGCAACTTTTATGTTTTACAAAACAGTTAACCAGAGCTCTGAAGCAGCGGTTATCATTTCTAGCGTAAATCACAATGTACTATCAACTTGTAATACCAGCGGTAAGCCCGGTGAGTGCAAACCCCCGAGATAAACCCCTTACCACTGGGGTGCAAAAGTTTGCGCTCCACTCATAATTTGGCCCTTAAAGGGCCATGATACCCAAATGTTGAAATACTTGAAAGTGATGCAGCATAGCTGTAAAAAGCTGACTAGAAAATATCACCTGAACATCAAAAATGTCCTAAGTATTCACACTCCATTGTAAAGAACTTTAAGCAGCAAATCAGTATGCCTGTCCCGGGACCTGCAAGGGAGCGTGCCTCATACACACTCATGTTATTTCCCTATTCAGTTTAAGGAAGTTTACTATGAAATCTCATGAGAGTTAAGTGAAATCTCATGAGATCACAGTAAAAAAGTTCATGACCTCAGCACTGCTGATGCTGATTGGCTGCTGTTAATTTCTTCTTTTTTTTTTTTGCCTGCAGCTGGACAGCAGCTAAACTATAACTTTTTAAAATATCTTCTATTTTTACATAGAAATTCTAATGTGATATTTTCCTGTCAGCTTTTTACAGTTATGCTGCCTCACTATTAAGTGATTTAGCATATGAGTATTATGTCCCTTTAATTGTCATAATCCATTTGGAGAAGAATCTTGATCCTTGCATCTTATATAACTTGTAAGATATATACTTCATTATTAGAGAGAGGTGCCACTCAAGATCTAGACTTAGATTATTAATTGTAGCTCAACTTTTGAGTTAAGCATTCTTAAAGAAACATGAAGCCTACATTTTTTCTTTCATGCTTCAAATAGAGCATGACATTTTAAACTACTTTCCAATTTACTTCTATTATCTAATTTGTTTTGATCTTGTTGTTGAAAAGCATACCTAGGTAGGCTGATGAGTTACTGATTGGTGGCTGCACATAAATCCCTCATGTTATTGGCTCACCCATATGTATTGCTGTTTCTTCAACAAAGGATACAAAGAAAATATAGCAAATTAGATAATAGAAGTATATTAGAAAGTTATTTATAATTTTATGGTCTATCTAAATAAAAAATGAAAGAAAAAGTTTGGGCTTCATGTCCCTTTAAAAGACCATCTAACAACATAAATGCATAACATGTTTCTCTTGTTCAGTGTATCCAGTCCACGGATCATCCATTACTTATGGGATATTCTCCTTCCCAACAGGAAGTTGCAAGAGGATCACCCACAGCAGAGCTGCTATATAGCTCCTCCCCTCACTGCCATACCCAGTCATTCTCTTGCAACTCTCAACAAAGATGGAGGTAGTAAGAGGAGAGTGGTGTATTATAGTTAGTTTTTTAACTTCAATCAAAAGTTTGTTATTTTTAAATGGTACCGGAGTGTACTATTTTATCTCAGGCAGCATTAGAAGAAGAATCTGCCTGCGGTTTCTATGATATTAGCAGAAGTAACTAAGATCCACTGCCGTTCTCACATATTCTGAGGAGTGAGGTAACTTCAGAGGGGGAATGGCGTGCAGGTTATCCTGCAATAAGGTATGTGCAGTTAACATATTTCTAGGGATGAAATTTGCTAGAAAAATGCTGCTGATACCGGATTAATGTAAGTGAAGCCTAAATACAGTGATTTAATAGTGACTGGTATCAGGCTTATTACCAGAGATACATACTCTTATAAAAGTGCAATATAAAACGTTTGCTGGCATGTTTATTCATTTTTATATATGCTTGGTGATAAAACTTATTGGGGCCTAGTTTTTTTCCACATGGCTGGCTTGATTTTTGCCTAGAAACAGTTTCCTGAGGCTTTCCACTGTTGTAATATGAGTGGGAGGGGCCTATTTTAGCGTTTTTCTGCACTGCTAAAATTACAGACAGAGACACTCAGCTTCCCTCTGCATGATACAGGACATCTCTGAAGGGCTCAAAAGGCTTCAAAAGTCGTGTTTGAGGAGGGTAACAACCACAGTAGACCTGTGGCAGTTGTGACTAGTTTTAAAAACGTTTTTTTTTCATTTATTATTCCGTTTTTGGTATTAAGGGGTTAATCATCCATTTGCAAGTGGGTGCAATGCTCTGCTAACTTGTTACATACACTGTAAAAATTTCGTTAGTGTAACTGCCTTTTTTCACTGTTATTTCAAATTTTGACAAAATTTGTTTTTCTTAAAGGCACAGTAACGTTTTTTATATTGCTTGTTTAACTTGATGCAAATTGTTTTCCAAGCTTGCTAGTCTCATTGCTAGTCTGTACAAACATGTCTGACATAGAGGAAACTACTTGTTCATTATGTTTAAAAGCCATGGTGGAGCCCCATAGGAGAATGTGTACTAAATGTATTGATTTCACCTTAAACAGTAAAGATCAGTCTTTATCTATAAAAGAATTGTCACCAGAGGGTTCTGTCGAGGGGGAAGTTATGCCGACTAACTCTCCCCACGTGTCGGACCCTTTGCCTCCTGCTCAAGGGACGCACGCTAATATGGCGCCAAGTACATCAGGGACGTCCATAGCGATTACTTTGCAGGACATGGCTGTAATCATGGATAATACCCTGTCAGCGGTATTAGCCAGATTACCTGAATTAAGAGGAAAGCGCGATAGCTCTGGGGTTAGACGAGATACAGAGCACGTAGATGCTGTAAGAGCCATGTCTGATACTGCGTCACAATATGCAGAACCTGAGGACGGAGAGCTTCAGTCTGTGGGTGACATTTCTGACTCGGGGAAACCTGATTCAGAGATTTCTGATTTTAAATTTAAGCTTGAGAACCTACGTGTATTGCTTGGGGAGGTGTTAGCTGCTCTGAATGACTGTGACACAATTGCAGTGCCAGAGAAATTGTGTAGACTGGATAAATACTATGCAGTGCCGGTGTGTACTGATGTTTTTCCAATACCTAAAAGGTTTACAGAAATTATTAGTAAGGAGTGGGATAGACCCGGTGTGTTTCCCCCCCCCTCCTATATTTAGAAAAATGTTTCCCATAGACGCCACTACACGGGACTTATGGCAGACGGTCCCTAAGGTGGAGGGAGCAGTTTCTATTTTAGCAAAGCTTACCACTATCCCGGTTGAGGACAGTTGTGCTTTTTCAGATCCAATGGATAAAAAATTAGAGGGTTACCTTAAGAAAATGTTTATTCAACAAGGTTTTATTTTACAGCCCCTTGCATGCATTGCGCCTGTCACTGCTGCGGCGGCATTCTGGTTTGAGGCCCTGGAAGAGGCCATCCATACAGCTCCATTGACTGAAATCATTGACAAGCTTAGAACACTTAAGCTAGCTAACTCATTTGTTTCTGATGCCATTGTTCATTTGACTAAACTAACGGCTAAGAATTCCGGATTCGCCATCCAGGCACGTAGGGCGCTATGGCTTAAATCCTGGTCAGCTGACGTGACTTCAAAGTCTAAATTACTCAACATTCCTTTCAAGGGGCAGACCTTATTCGGGTCTGGCTTGAAAGAAATTATTGCTGACATTACTGGAGGTAAGGGTCATACCCAAATCAAGGGCCAAACAGTCTAATTTTCGTGCCTTTTGAAATTTCAAGGCAGGTTCAGCATCAACTTCCTCTGCTTCAAAACAAGAGGGAACTTTTGCTCAATCCCAGCAGGCCTGGAAATCTAACCAGTCCTGGAACAAGGGCAAGCAGGCCAGAAATCCTGCTGCTGCCCCCAAGACAGCATGAAGGAACGGCCCCCTATCCAGCAACGAGGGCAGGGGGTAGGGGGCAGACTTTCTCTCCTCGCCCAGGCGTGGGCAAGAGATGTTCAGGATCCCTGGGCGTTGGAGATCATATCTCAGGGATATCTTCTGGACTTCAAAGCTTCTCCTCCACAGGGGAGATTTCACCTTTCAAGATTATCTGCAAACCAGATAAAGAAAGAGGCATTCCTACGCTGCGTGCAAGACCTCCTAGTAATGGGAGTGATCCATCCAGTTCCGCGGACGGAACAAGGACAGGGTTTTTATTCAAATCTGTTTGTGGTTCCCAAAAAAGAGGGAACCTTCAGACCAATTTTGGATCTAAAGATTTTAAACAAATTCCTCAGAGTTCCATCATTCAAGATGGAAACTATTCGGACCATCTTACCCATGATCCAAGAGGGTCAGTACATGACCACAGTGGACTTAAAGGATGCCTACCTTCACATTCTGATTCACAAGAATCATCATCGGTTCCTGAGATTTACCTTTCTAGACAGGCATTACCAATTTGTAGCTCTTCCCTTCGGGTTGGCTACAGCCCCAAGAATTTTTACAAAGGTTCTGGGCTCTCTTCTGGCGGTTCTAAGACCGCGAGGCATAGCGGTAGCTCCTTATCTAGACGACATCCTGATACAGGCGTCAAGCTTTCAAATTGCCAAGTCTCACACAGAGATAGTTCTGGCATTTCTGAGGTCGCATGGGTGGAAAGTGAACGAAGAAAAGAGTTCTCTATCTCCTCTCACAAGGGTTTCCTTCCTAGGGACTCTTATAGATTCTGTAGAAATGAAAATTTACCTGACGGAGTCCAGGTTATCAAAACTTCTAAATGCTTGCCGTGTTCTTCACTCCACTCCGCGCCCTGCGGTGGCTCAGTGCATGAAGGTAATCGGCTTAGTGGAAGCGGCAATGGACATAGTGCCATTTGCGCGCCTGCATCTCAGACCGCTGCAATTATGCATGCTCAGTCAGTGGAATGGGGATTTCACAGATTTGTCCCCTCTACTAAATCTGGATCAGGAAACCAGAGATTCCCTTCTCTGGTGGTTATCTCGGGTCCATTTGTCCAAGGGTATGACCTTTCACAGACCAGATTGGACAATTATAACAACAGATGCCAGCCTTCTAGGTTGGGGTGCAGTCTGGAACTCCCTGAAGGCTCAGGGATCGTGGACTCAGGAGGAGAAACTCCTCCCAATAAATATTCTGGAGTTAAGAGCAATATTCAATGCTCTTCTAGCTTGGCCTCAGCTAGCAACCCTGAGGTTCATCAGATTTCAGTCGGACAACATCACGACTGTGGCTTACATCAACCATCAAGGGGGAACCAGGAGTTCCCTAGCAATGTTAGAAGTCTCCAAGATAATTCGCTGGGCAGAGTCTCACTCTTGCCACCTATCAGCAATCCATATCCCAGGTGTAGAGAACTGGGAGGCGGATTTTCTAAGTCGTCAGACTTTTCATCCGGGGGAGTGGGAACTCCATCCGGAGGTGTTTGCTCAATTGGTTCATCGTTGGGGCGAACCAGAACTGGATCTCATGGCGTCTCGCCAGAACACCAAGCTTCCTTGTTACGGATCCAGGTCCATGGACCCAGAAGCGACGCTGATAGATGCTCTAGCAGCTCCTTGGTTCTTCAACCTGGCTTATGTGTTTCCACCGTTTCCACTGCTCCCTCGACTGATTGCCAAAATCAGACAGGAGAGGGCATCGGTGATTCTTATAGCGCCTGCGTGGCCACGCAGGACCTGGTATGCAGACCTAGTGGACATGTCATCCTTTCCACCATGGACTCTGCCTCTGAGACAAGACCTTCTCATACAAGGTCCTTTCAATTATCTGAATCTAATTTCTCTGAGACTGACTGCATGGAGATTGAACGCTTGATTCTATCAAAGCGTGGCTTCTCCGAGTCAGTCATTGATACCTTAATACAGGCACGAAAGCCTGTCACCAGGAAAATCTACCACAAGATATGGCGTAAATATCTTCATTGGTGTGAATCCAAGAAATACTCATGGAGTAGGGTTAGGATTCCTAGGATATTGTCCTTCCTCCAAGAGGGTTTGGACAAAGGATTATCAGCTAGTTCTTTAAAGGGAGAGATTTCTGCTCTGTCTATTCTTTTACACAAGCGTCTGGCAGAAGTTCCAGACGTTCAGGCATTTTGCCAGGCTTTAGTTAGAATTAAGCCTGTGTTTAAACCTGTTGCTCCTCCATGGAGCTTAAACTTGGTTATTAAAGTTCTTCAAGGGGTTCCGTTTGAACCCCTTCATTCTATTGATATCAAACTTCTATAATGGAAAGTTATTTTTCTGATTGCTATTTCCTCGGCTCGGAGAGTCTCTGAGTTATCTGCCTTACATTGTGATTCTCCTTATCTGATCTTTCATTCAGATAAAGTAGTTCTGCGTACAAAACCTGGGTTTTTACCCAAGGTGTTTCTAACAAGAATATCAATCAAGAGATTGTTGTTCCATCATTATGTCCTAATCCTTCTTCAAAGAAGGAACGTCTTTTGCATAATCTAGACGTAGTCCATGCCTTGAAGTTTTACTTACAAGCTACTAAAGATTTTCGTCAAACATCTAACCTGTTTGTTGTTTACTCTGGACAGAGGAGAAGTCAAAAGGCCTCCGCAACCTCTCTTTCTTTTTGGCTTCGGAGTATAATCCGTTTAGCCTTTGAGACTGCTGGACAGCAGCCCCCTGAAAGGATTACAGCTCATTCCACTAGAGCTGTGGCTTCCACCTGGGCCTTTAAAAATGAGGCTTCTGTTGAACAGATTTGCAAGGCTGCGACTTGGTCTTCGCTTCATACCTTTTCCAAATTTTCCAAATTTGATACTTTTGCTTCTTCGAGGCTGTTTTTGGGAGAAAGATTCTACAGGCAGTGGTTCCTTCCGTTTAAGTTCCTGCCTTGTCCCTCCCATCATCCGTGTACTTTAGCTTTGGTATTGGTATCCCATAAGTAATGGATGATCCGTGGACTGGATACACTTAACAAGAGAAAACATAATTTATGCTTACCTGATAAATTTATTTCTCTTGTAGTGTATCCAGTCCACGGCCAGCCCTGTCCTTTTAAGGCAGGTCTAAATTTTAATTAACCCCTTAATGACAACTGACGTACCAGGTACGTCATGCAAAAACTAACAGTTAATGACAATGGACGTACCTGGTACGTCAGTTGTCTAACAGAGTGCTGGAAGCGATCACAAATGCTTTCAGCAGCTCTGAGGGTATTGCAGTGATGCCTCGATATGGAGGCATCCTGCAATACCACTTTACAAGCCTCCGATGCAGAGAGAGCCACTCTGTGGCCCTCTCTGCACCGGTAGCGATGGTGCCAGTGTCCGGTAGTGCACTGTCCGGGTGGGAGGGTGCGCGCGCGTGCACGATGCACGTGCACGTGCACAAGGGTGAGCGTGCACGTGAACGTGCATGAGCGCGTGCACTAGGCGCGCGTGCACGTGTGTGCGTGCGTGTACGTGCGTGTGCGCGTGCACGTGCACACATTAGCCACACTGTCACCAATGAATGAGGCAGAAAGGGAGAAAAAGTTAAAAAAAAAAATTCAAATATAAAAGGATCTGGGAGGGGGAGGGGGTGGGGGTATTGTGGGGGGGCTGCTACACTACAGAAATAGTTTTAAAGTTAAAAATAAAATAAAAATACTTTTTGGGGGGTTTTTGGGGCCAAACTGGGTACTGGCAGACAGCTGCCAGTACCCAAGATGGCGGTAATTAGGTAGGGGAGAGGGTTAGAGAGCTGGAGGGGGGATCAGGGAGGTTGGGGCTAAGGCAGGGGTCCATCACAGCTAAAATATTTTATTATTTTTATTTAAAAAAAAAAAAAAAAAACTCTTTTA